>NC_054477.1:2514427-2629427 GCF_017639515.1 Carcharodon carcharias
TGACCCTCTGACAGTGCAGCAGTCCCTCTGTACTGACCCTCTGACAGTGCAGCAGTCCCTCTGTACTGACCCTCTGACAGTGCAGCAGTCCCTCTGTACTGACCCTCTGACAGTGCAGCAGTCCCTCTGTACTGACCCTCTGACAGTGCAGCAGTCCCTCTGTACTGACCCTCTGACAGTGCAGCAGTCCCTCTGTACTGACCCTCTGACAGTGCAGCAGTCCCTCTGTACTGACCCTCTGACAGTGCAGCAGTCCCTCTGTACTGACCCTCTGACAGTGCAGCAGTCCCTCTGTACTGACCCTCTGACAGTGCAGCAGTCCCTCTGTACTGACCCTCTGACAGTGCAGCAGTCCCTCTGTACTGACCCTCTGACAGTGCAGCAGTCCCTCTGTACTGACCCTCTGACAGTGCAGCAGTCCCTCTGTACTGACCCTCTGACAGTGCAGCAGTCCCTCTGTACTGACCCTCTGACAGTGCAGCAGTCCCTCTGTACTGACCCTCTGACAGTGCAGCAGTCCCTCTGTACTGACCCTCTGACAGTGCAGCAGTCCCTCTGTACTGACCCTCTGACAGTGCAGCACTTCCTCAATACTGACCCTCTGACAGTGCAGCACTCCCTCTGTACTGACCCTCTGACAGTGCAGCACTCCCTCAGTACTGACCCTCTGACAGTGCAGCTCCCTCTGTACTGACCCTCTGGCAGTGCAGAACTCCATCAGCGCTAATCCTCTGATAATGCAGCACTCCCTCTGTACTGACCCTCAGACAGTGTAGCACTCCCTCAGTACTGACCCTCTGACAGTGCCGCACTCCCTCAGTACTGACCCTCTGACAGTGCCGCACTCCCTCAGTACTGACCCTCTGACAGTGCCGCCCTCCCTCAGTACTGACCCTCTGACAGTGCCGCACTCCCTCAGTACTGACCCTCTGACAGTGCCGCACTCCCTCAGTACTGACCCTCTGTCAGTGCCGCACTCCCTCAGTACTGACCCTCTGACAGTGCCGCACTCCCTCAGTACTGACCCTCTGACAGTGCCGCACTCCCTCATTACTGACCCTCTGACAGTGCCGCACTCCCTCAGTACTGACCCTCTGACAGTGCCGCACTCCCTCAGTACTGACCCTCTGACAGTGCAGCACTCCCTCTGTACTGACCCTCTGACAGTTCAGCACTCCCTCTGTACTGACCCTCTGACAGTTCAGCACTCCCTCTGTACTGACCCTCTGACAGTGCAGCACTCCCTCAGTACTGACCCTCTGACAGTGCAGCACTCCCTCAGTACTGACCCTCTGACAGTTCAGCACTCCCTCTGTACTGACCCTCTGACAGTTCAGCACTCCCTCTGTACTGACCCTCTGACATTGCAGCACTCACTCAGTACTGACCCTCTGACAGCGCAGCAATCCCTCAGTACTTACCCTCTGACAGTGCAGCACTGCATCAGCGCTAACCCTCTGACAGCGCAGCACTTCCCCAGTACTGATCCCTTGACAGTGCTGCTCTCCCTCATTACAGACCTCTGAAAGTGCAGCACTTCCTCAGCGCTAACCCTCTCACAGTGCAGCACTACCTCACGCTAACCCTTTGACAGTGCAGCACTCTCTCAGTCCTGACGCTGAGAAAATGCAGCATCGCTCATACTGTCCCTCTGACATTGCTGCACTCCCTCAGTACTAACCCTCTGACAGTGCAGTAAACCCTCGTATTAAGCCGCTGACAGTGCAGCACTCCCTCAGTACTGACCCTCTGACAGTGCAGCACTCCCTCAGTACTGACCCTCTGACAGTGCAGCACTCCTTCAGTGCTGACCCTCTGACAGTGCAGCACTCCTTCAGTACTGACCCTCTGACAGTGCAGCACTCCTTCAGTGCTGACCCTCTGACAGTGCAGCACTCCTTCAGTGCTGACCCTCTGACAGTGCAGCACTCCTTCAGTGCTGACCCTCTGACAGTGCAGCACTCCTTCAGTGCTGACCCTCTGACAGTGCAGCACTCCTTCAGTGCTGACCCTCTGACAGTGCAGCACTCCTTCAGTGCTGACCCTCTGACAGTGCAGCACTCCTTCAGTGCTGACCCTCTGACAGTGCAGCACTCCTTCAGTGCTGACCCTCTGACAGTGCAGCACTCCTTCAGTGCTGACCCTCTGACAGTGCAGCACTCCTTCAGTGCTGACCCTCTGACAGTGCAGCACTCCTTCAGTGCTGACCCTCTGACAGTGCGGCAATCCCTCAGTGTTGACCCTCTGACAGTGCGGCACTCCCTCAGTACTGACCCTCTGACAGTGCGGCACTCCCTCAGTACTGACCCTCTGACTGTGCAGCACTCCTTCAGTGCTGACCCTCTGACAGTGCAGCACTCCCTCAGTGTTGACCCTCTGACAGTGCAGCACTCCCTCAGTACTGACCCTCTGACAGTGCAGCACTCCCTCAGTACTGACCCTCTGAAAGTCCGCACATTCTCAGTACTGAGCCTCCGACAGTGTAGCGCTCTCTCAGTACTGACCCTGTGATACTTCAGCACCCCTTCAGTACTGACACTCTGAAAGTGCGGCAGTCCCTAAGTACTGACCCTCTGACAGTGCAGCACTCCCTCAGTACTGACCCTCTGACAGTGCAGCATTCCCTCATTACTGACCCTCTGACAGTGCAGCACTCCCTCAGCGCTAACCCTTTCACAGTGCAGCTCACCCTCAGCGCTAACGCTTTGTCAGTGCTGCACTCCCACATTACTGACCCTCTGACAGTGCAGCACTCCCTCAGTACTGACCCTCTGACAGTGCAGCACTCCCTCAGTACTGACCCTCTGACAGTGCAGCACTCCCTCAGTACTGACCCTCTGACAGTGCAGCACTCCCTCAGTACTGACCCTCTGACAGTGCAGCACTCCCTCAGTACTGACCCTCTGACAGTGCAGCACTCCCTCAGTACTGACCCTCTGACAGTGCAGCACTCCCTCAGTACTGACCCTCTGACAGTGCAGCACTCCCTCAGTACTGACCCTCTGACAGTGCAGCACTCCCTCAGTACTGACCCTCTGACAGTGCAGCACTCCCTCAGTACTGACCCTCTGACAGTGCAGCACTCCCTCAGTACTGACCCTCTGACAGTGCAGCACTCCCTCAGTACTGACCCTCTGACAGTGCAGCACTCCCTCAGTACTGACCCTCTGACAGTGCAGCACTCCCTCAGTACTGACCCTCTGACAGTGCAGCACTCCCTCAGTACTGACCCTCTGACAGTTCAGCACTCCCTCAGTACTAACCCTCTGACAGTGCAGTAAAACCTCGTATTAAGCCGCTGACAGTGCAACACCCGCTCAGTACTCACACTCCGACAGTGCAGCTCTCCAAAATTACTGACCCTCTGACAGTTCTGCACTCCTTTAGCACTGAGCCTCTGACAGTGCAGCACTCCCTCAGTGCTGACCCTCTGACAGTGCAGCACTCCCTCAGTGCTGACCCTCTGACAGTGCAGCATTCCCTCAGTGCTGACCCTCTGACAGTGCAGCACTCCCTCAGTGCTGACCCTCTGACAGTGCAGCACTCCCTCAGTGCTGACCCTCTGACAGTGCAGCACTCCCTCAGTGTTGACCCTCTGACAGTGCAGCACTCCCTCAGTATTGACCCTCTGACAGTGCAGCAATCCCTCAGTACTGACCCTCTGACAGTGCAGTACTCCCTCGTATTGAGCCGCTGACAGCGCAACACCCGCTCAGTACTCACCATTTGACAGTGCAGCACGCCCTCATTACTGACCATTTGACAGTGCAGCACTCCCTCAGTACTGTCCCTTTGACTGTGCAGCACTTCCTCAGTACTGTCCCTTTGGCTGTGCAGCACTCCCTCAGTACTGACCCTCTGACAGTGCAGCACTCCCTCAGTACTGACCCTCTGACATTGCAGAACTCCCTCAATGCTGACACTCTGACAGTGCAGCCGGCCCTCATTACTGACCATTTGTCAGTGCAGCACTCCCTCAGTACTGTCCCTCTGACAGTGCAGCACTCCCTCGTATTGAGCCGCTCACAGCGCAACACCCGCTCAGTACTCAGACTCCGACAGTGCAGCATTCCCTCAGTGCTGACCCTCTGACAGTGCAGAACTCCCTCAATGCTGACACTCTGACAGTGCAGCACGCCCTCATTACTGACCATTTGACAGTGCAGCACTCCCTCAGTACTGACTCTGACAGTGCAGCACTCCCTCAGTACTGACTCTGACAGTGCAGCACTCCCTCAGTACTGACTCTGACAGTGCAGCACTCCCTCAGTACTGACTCTGACAGTGCAGCACTCCCTCAGTACTGACTCTGACAGTGCAGCACTCCCTCAGTACTGACTCTGACAGTGCAGCACTCCCTCAGTACTGTCCCTCTGACAGTGCAGCACTCCCTCAGTACTGACACTTTGACAGTGCAGCACTCCCTCAGTATTGACCCTCTGACAGTTCAGCACTCCATCAGTACTGACCCTCTGACAGAGCAGCACTCCCTCATTACCTTCCCTCTGACAGTGCAGCACTCCCTCATTACCGTCCCTCTGACAGTGCAGACTCCCTCAGTACCATCCCTCTGACAGTGCAGCAGTCCCTCAGTACTGACCCCCTGACAGTGCAGCAGTCCCTCAGTACTGACCCCCTGACAGTGCAGCAGTCCCTCAGTACTGACCCTCTGACAGTGCAGCAGTCCCTCAGTACTGACCCTCTGACAGTGCAGCAGTCCCTCAGTACTGACCCTCTGACAGTGCAGCAGTCCCTCAGTACTGACCCTCTGACAGTGCAGCAGTCCCTCAGTACTGACCCTCTGACAGTGCAGCAGTCCCTCAGTACTGACCCTCTGACAGTGCAGCAGTCCCTCAGTACTGACCCTCTGACAGTGCAGCAGTCCCTCAGTACTGACCCTCTGACGGTGCAGCAATCCCTCAGTACTGACCCTCTGACGGTGCAGCAATCCCTCAGTACTGACCCTCTGACAGTGCAGCACTCCCTCTGTACTGACCCTCTGACAGTGCAGCACTCCCTCAGTGCTACCCTCTGACAGTGCAACACTCCCTCAGTACTGACCCTATGACGGTGCAGCATTCCCTCATTACTGACCCTCTGACAGTGCAGCACTCCCTCAGTACTGACCCTGTGACAGTGCCGCACTCCCTCAGTACTGACCCTCTGACAGTGCCGCACTCCCTCAGTACTGACCCTCTGACAGTGCAGCACTCCCTCAGTACTGACCCTCTGACAGTTCAGCACTCCCTCTGTACTGACCCTCTGACATTGCAGCACTCACTCAGTACTGACCCTCTGACAGCGCAGCAATCCCTCAGTACTTACCCTCTGACAGTGCAGCACTGCATCAGCGCTAACCCTCTGACAGCGCAGCACTTCCCCTGTACTGACCCCTTGACAGTGCTGCACTCCCTCATTACAGACCTCTGAAAGTGCAGCACTTCCTCAGCGCTAACCCTCTCACAGTGCAGCACTACCTCAGCGCTAACCCTTTGACAGTGCAGCACTCTCTCAGTCCTGACGCTGAGAAAATGCAGCATTCGCTCAGTACTGTCCCTCTGACATTGCTGCACTCCCTCAGTACTGACCCTCTGACATTGCAGAACTCCCTCAATGCTGACACTCTGACAGTGCAGCCGGCCCTCATTACTGACCATTTGTCAGTGCAGCACTCCCTCAGTACTGTCCCTCTGACAGTGCAGCACTCCCTCGTATTGAGCCGCTCACAGCGCAACACCCGCTCAGTACTCAGACTCCGACAGTGCAGCATACCCTCAGTGCTGACCCTCTGACAGTGCAGAACTCCCTCAATGCTGACACTCTGACAGTGCAGCACGCCCTCATTATTGACCATTTGACAGTGCAGCCTCCCTCGTACTGAGCCGTTGACAGTGCAGCACTCCCTCAGTACTGTCCCTCTGACAGTGCAGCACTCCCTCAGTACTGTCCCTCTGACAGTGCAGCACTCCCTCAGTACTGTCCCTCTGACAGTGCAGCATTCCCTCAGTACTTACCCTCTGACAGTGCAGCACCCCCTTTACTGACCCTCTGACGGTCCGCACCTCCTCAGTATTGAGCCTCTGACAGTGCAGCGATTCCTCAGTACTGACCCTCTGACAGTGCGGCACTCCCTCAGTACTGACCCTCTGACAGTGCGGCACTCCCTCAGTACTGACCCTCTGACAGTGCGGCACTCCCTCAGTTCTGACCCTCTGACAGTGCAGCACTTCCTCAGTACTGACCCTCTGACAGTGCAGCACTTCCTCAGTACTGACCCTCTGACAGTGCAGCACTTCCTCAGTACTGACCCTCTGACAGTGCGGCACTTCCTCAGTACTGACCCTCTGACATTGCGGCACTCCTTCAGTACTGACCCTCTGACAGTGCAGCACTTCCTCAGTACTGACCCACTGACAGTGCAGCACTTCCTCAGTACTGACCCTCTGACAGTGCAGCACTTCCTCAGTACTGACCCTCTGACAGTGCAGCACTTCCTCAGTACTGACCCTCTGACAGTGCAGCACTTCCTCAGTACTGACCCTCTGACAGTGCAGCACTCCCTCAGTACTGACCCTCTGACAGTGTGGCCCTCCCTCAGTACTGACCATCTGACAGTGCAGCACTCCCTCAGTACTTTCCCTCTGACAGTGTGGCCCTCCCTCAGTACTGAACCTCTGACAGTGCAGCACTCCCTCAGTACTGACCCTCTGACTGTGCAGCATTTTCTCTGTACTGACCCTCTGACAGTGCAGCACTCCCTTGGTGTTGTCCCTCTGACAGTGCAACCCTCCCTCAGTACTGACCCTCTTGACAGTGCAGCATTCCCTCCGGACTGACCCTCTGACAGCGCAGCATTCCCTCAGGACTGTCCCTCTGACAGCGCAGCACTCCCTCAGTACTGTCCCTCTTGACAGTGCAGCATTCTCTCAGGACTGACCCTCTGACAGTGCAGCACTCCCTCATTACTGACCCTCTGACCTTGCAGCACTCCCTCAGTACTGACCCTCTGACAGTGCGGCACTCCCTCAGTATTGACCGTCTGAGAGTGCGGCACTCCCTCAGTACTGACCCTCTGACAGCGAAGCACTCCCTCAGTACTGTCCCTCCTGACAGTGCAGCACGCCCTCAGTACTGACCCTCTGACATTGCTGCACTCCCTCAGTACGTACCCTCTGACATTGCTGCACTCCCTCAGTACGTACCCTCTGACAGTGCGGCACTCCCTCAGTATTGACCGTCTGAGAGTGCGGTACTCCCTCAGTACTGACCCTCTGACAGCGAAGCACTCCCTCAGTACTGTCCCTCCTGACAGTGCAGCACGCCCTCAGTACTGACCCTCTGACATTGCTGCACTCCCTCAGTACGTACCCTCTGACATTGCTGCACTCCCTCAGTACGTACCCTCTGACAGTGCAGCACTCCCTCAGTACGTACCCTCTGACAGTGCAGCACTCCGTCAGTACTGAACCTCCGACAGTTCAGCACTCCCTCAGTCCTGACCCTGAGAAAATTCAGCACTCCCTCAGTTCAGAACCTCTGTCAGTGCAGCACTCCCTCAGTACTGAGCCTCTGAAAGTCCGCACATTCTCAGTACTGACCCTCTGACATTGCAGCACTCCCTCAGTACTGACCCTCTGACAGTGCAGCACTCCCTCATTACTGACCCTCTGACATTGCAGCACTCCCTCAGTACTGACCCTCTGAATGTGCAGCTCACCCTCAGCGCTAACGCTTTGTCAGTGCTGCACTCCCACAGTACTGACCCTGAGAAAATGCAGCATTCCCTCAGTGCAGAACCACTGACAGTGCAGCACGCCCTCATTACTGACCCTCTGACAGTGCAGCACGCCCTCATTACTGACCCTCTGACAGTGCAGCACTCCCTCATTACTGACCCTCTGACAGTGCAGCTCCCTCAGTACTGACCCTCTGGCAGTGCAGAACTCCATCAGCGCTAATCCTCTGATAATGCAGCACTCCCTCTGTAATGACCCTCAGACAGTGTAGCACTCCCTCAGTACTGACCCTCTGACAGTGCCGCACTCCCTCAGTACTGACCCTCTGACAGTGCCGCACTCCCTCAGTTCTGACCCTCTGACAGTGCCGCACTCCCTCAGTACTGACCCTCTGACAGTGCCGCACTCCCTCAGTACTGACCCTCTGACAGTGCCGCACTCCCTCAGTACTGACCCTCTGACAGTGCCGCACTCCCTCAGTACTGACCCTCTGACAGTTCAGCACTCCCTCTGTACTGACCCTCTGACATTGCAGCACTGCATCAGCGCTAACCCTCTGACAGCGCAGCACTTCCCCAGTACTGACCCCTTGACAGTGCTGCACTCCCTCATTACAGACCTCTGAAAGTGCAGCACTTCCTCAGCGCTAACCCTCTCACAGTGCAGCACTACCTCAGCGCTAACCCTTTGACAGTGCAGCACTCTCTCAGTCCTGACGCTGAGAAAATGCAGCATTCGCTCAGTACTGTCCCTCTGACATTGCTGCACTCCCTCAGTACTGACCCTCAGAATTTGCAGCACTCCCTCAGTACTGACCCTCTGACAGTACAGCACTCCCTCAGTACTGACCCTCTGACAGTGCAGCACTCCCTCAGTACTAACCGTCTGACAGTGCAGTAAACCCTCGTATTAAGCCGCTGACAGTGCAACACCGGCTCAGTACTCACACTCCGACAGTGCAGCTCTCCGAAATTACTGACTCTCTGACAGTTCTGCACTCCTTCAGCACTGAGCCTCTGACAGTGCAGCACTCCCTCAGTTCTAAACCTCTGACAGTGCAGCACTCTCTCAGTGCTGACCCTCTGACCGTGCAGCACTCCTTCAGTGCTGACCCTCTGACAGTGCAGCACTCCCTCAGTGTTGACCCTCTGACAGTGCAGCACTCCCTCAGTACTGACCCTCTGACAGTGCAGCACTCCTTCAGTGCTGACCCTCTGACAGTGCAGCACTCCCTCAGTGTTGACCCTCTGACAGTGCAGCACTCTCTCAGTGCTGACCCTCTGACAGTGCAGCAATCCCTCAGTACTGACCCTCTGACAGTGCGGCACTCCCTCAGTGTTGACCCTCTGACAGTGCAGCACTCCCTCAGTACTGACCCTCTGACAGTGCAGCACTCCTTCAGTGCTGACCCTCTGACAGTGCAGCACTCCCTCAGTGTTGACCCTCTGTCAGTGCAGCACTCCCTCAGTGTTGACCCTCTGTCAGAGCAGCACTCCCTCAGTACTGACCCTCTGACAGTGCAGCACTCCCTCAGTACTGACCCTCTGAAAGTCCGCACATTCTCAGTACTGAGCCTCCGACAGTGTAGCGCTCCCTCAGTACTGACCCTGTGATACTTCAGCACCCCTTCAGTACTGACACTCTGAAAGTGCGGCAGTCCCTAAGTACTGACCCTCTGACAGTGCAGCACTCCCTCAGTACTGACCCTCTGACAGTGCAGCACTCCCTCAGTACTGACCCTCTGACATTGCAGCTTTCCCTCAGTACTGACCCTCTGACAGTGCAGCATTCCCTCAAAACTGACCCTCTGACAGTGCAGCACTCCCTCAGCGCTAACCCTTTCACAGTGCAGCTCACCCTCAGCGCTAACGCTTTGTCAGTGCTGCACTCCCACAGTACTGACCCTGAGAAAATGCAGCATTCCCTCAGTGCAGAACCACTGACAGTGCAGCACGCCCTCATTACTGACCCTCTGACAGTGCAGCACTCCCTCAGTACTGACCCTCTGACAGTGCAGCACTCCCTCAGTACTGACCCTCTGACAGTGCAGCTCCCTCTGTACTGACCCTCTGGCAGTGCAGAACTCCATCAGCGCTAATCCTCTGATAATGCAGCACTCCCTCTGTACTGACCCTCAGACAGTGTAGCACTCCCTCAGTACTGACCCTCTGACAGTGCCGCACTCCCTCAGTACTGACCATCTGACAGTGCAGCACTCCCTCATTACTGACCCTCTGACAGTTCAGCACTCCCTCAGTACTAACCCTCTGACAGTGCAGTAAACCCTCGTATTAAGCCGCTGACAGTGCAACACCCGCTCAGTACTCACACTCCGACAGTGCAGCTCTCCAAAATTACTGACCCTCTGACAGTTCTGCACTCCTTCAGCACTGAGCCTCTGACAGTGCATCACTCCCTCAGTTCTAAATCTCTGACAGTGCAGCACTCCCTCAGTGCTGACCCTCTGACAGTGCAGCACTCCCTCAGTGCTGACCCTCTGACAGTGCAGCACTCCCTCAGTGCTGACCCTCTGACAGTGCAGCACTCCCTCAGTGCTGACCCTCTGACAGTGCAGCACTTCCTCAGAGTTGACCCTCTGAAAGTGCAGCACTCCCTCAGTGTTGACCCTCTGACAGTGCAGCACTCCCTCAGTGTTGACCCTCTGACAGTGCAGCACTCCCTCAGTATTGACCCTCTGACAGTGCAGCATTCCCTCAAAACTGACCCTCTGACAGTGCAGCACTCCCTCAGCGCTAACCCTTTCACAGTGCAGCTCACCCTCAGCGCTAACGCTTTGTCAGTGCTGCACTCCCACAGTACTGACCCTGAGAAAATGCAGCATTCCCTCAGTGCAGAACCACTGACAGTGCAGCACGCCCTCATTACTGACCCTCTGACAGTGCAGCACGCCCTCATTACTGACCCTCTGACAGTGCAGCACTCCCTCATTACTGACCCTCTGACAGTGCAGCTCCCTCAGTACTGACCCTCTGGCAGTGCAGAACTCCATCAGCGCTAATCCTCTGATAATGCAGCACTCCCTCTGTAATGACCCTCAGACAGTGTAGCACTCCCTCAGTACTGACCCTCTGACAGTGCCGCACTCCCTCAGTACTGACCCTCTGACAGTGCCGCACTCCCTCAGTTCTGACCCTCTGACAGTGCCGCACTCCCTCAGTACTGACCCTCTGACAGTGCCGCACTCCCTCAGTACTGACCCTCTGACAGTGCCGCACTCCCTCAGTACTGACCCTCTGACAGTGCCGCACTCCCTCAGTACTGACCCTCTGACAGTGCCGCACTCCCTCAGTACTGACCCTCTGACAGTTCAGCACTCCCTCTGTACTGACCCTCTGACATTGCAGCACTGCATCAGCGCTAACCCTCTGACAGCGCAGCACTTCCCCAGTACTGACCCCTTGACAGTGCTGCACTCCCTCATTACAGACCTCTGAAAGTGCAGCACTTCCTCAGCGCTAACCCTCTCACAGTGCAGCACTACCTCAGCGCTAACCCTTTGACAGTGCAGCACTCTCTCAGTCCTGACGCTGAGAAAATGCAGCATTCGCTCAGTACTGTCCCTCTGACATTGCTGCACTCCCTCAGTACTAACCGTCTGACAGTGCAGTAAACCCTCGTATTAAGCCGCTGACAGTGCAACACCGGCTCAGTACTCACACTCCGACAGTGCAGCTCTCCGAAATTACTGACTCTCTGACAGTTCTGCACTCCTTCAGCACTGAGCCTCTGACAGTGCAGCACTCCCTCAGTTCTAAACCTCTGACAGTGCAGCACTCTCTCAGTGCTGACCCTCTGACCGTGCAGCACTCTCTCAGTGCTGACCCTCTGACAGTGCAGCACTCCCTCAGTGTTGACCCTCTGACAGTGCAGCACTCCCTCAGTACTGACCCTCTGACAGTGCAGCACTCCTTCAGTGCTGACCCTCTGACAGTGCAGCACTCCCTCAGTGTTGACCCTCTGACAGTGCAGCACTCTCTCAGTGCTGACCCTCTGACAGTGCAGCAATCCCTCAGTACTGACCCTCTGACAGTGCGGCACTCCCTCAGTGTTGACCCTCTGACAGTGCAGCACTCCCTCAGTGTTGACCCTCTGACTGTGCAGCACTCCTTCAGTGCTGACCCTCTGACAGTGCAGCACTCCCTCAGTGTTGACCCTCTGACAGTGCAGCACTCCCTCAGTACTGACCCTCTGACAGTGCAGCACTCCCTCAGTACTGACCCTCTGAAAGTCCGCACATTCTCAGTACTGAGCCTCCGACAGTGTAGCGCTCCCTCAGTACTGACCCTGTGATACTGCAGCACCCCTTCAGTACTGACACTCTGAAAGTGCGGCAGTCCCTAAGTACTGACCCTCTGACAGTGCAGCACTCCCTCAGTACTGACCCTCTGACAGTGCAGCACTCCCTCAGTACTGACCCTCTGACATTGCAGCTTTCCCTCAGTACTGACCCTCTGACAGTGCAGCATTCCCTCAAAACTGACCCTCTGACAGTGCAGCACTCCCTCAGCGCTAACCCTTTCACAGTGCAGCTCACCCTCAGCGCTAACGCTTTGTCAGTGCTGCACTCCCACAGTACTGACCCTGAGAAAATGCAGCATTCCCTCAGTGCAGAACCACTGACAGTGCAGCACGCCCTCAGTACTGACCCTCTGACAGTGCAGCACTCCCTCAGTACTGACCCTCTGACAGTGCAGCACTCCCTCAGTACTGACCCTCTGACAGTGCAGCTCCCTCTGTACTGACCCTCTGGCAGTGCAGAACTCCATCAGCGCTAATCCTCTGATAATGCAGCACTCCCTCTGTACTGACCCTCAGACAGTGTAGCACTCCCTCAGTACTGACCCTCTGACAGTGCCGCACTCCCTCAGTACTGACCATCTGACAGTGCAGCACTCCCTCATTACTGACCCTCTGACAGTTCAGCACTCCCTCAGTACTAACCCTCTGACAGTGCAGTAAACCCTCGTATTAAGCCGCTGACAGTGCAACACCCGCTCAGTACTCACACTCCGACAGTGCAGCTCTCCAAAATTACTGACCCTCTGACAGTTCTGCACTCCTTCAGCACTGAGCCTCTGACAGTGCATCACTCCCTCAGTTCTAAATCTCTGACAGTGCAGCACTCCCTCAGTGCTGACCCTCTGACAGTGCAGCACTCCCTCAGTGCTGACCCTCTGACAGTGCAGCACTCCCTCAGTGCTGACCCTCTGACAGTGCAGCACTCCCTCAGTGCTGACCCTCTGACAGTGCAGCACTTCCTCAGAGTTGACCCTCTGAAAGTGCAGCACTCCCTCAGTGTTGACCCTCTGACAGTGCAGCACTCCCTCAGTGTTGACCCTCTGACAGTGCAGCACTCCCTCAGTATTGACCCTCTGACAGTGCAGCAATCCCTCAGTACTGACCCTCTGACAGTGCAGTACTCCCTCGTATTGAGCCGCTGACAGCGCAACACCCGCTCAGTACTCAGACTCCGACAGTGCAGCACTCCCTCAGTGCTGACCCTCTGACAGTGCAGAACTCCCTCAATGCTGACACTCTGACAGTGCAGCACGCCCTCAGTACTGTCCCTTTGACTGTGCAGCACTCCCTCAGTACTGACCCTCTGACAGTGCAGCACTCCCTCATTACTGACCCTCTGACATTGCAGAACTCCCTCAATGCTGACACTCTGACAGTGCAGCCGGCCCTCATTACTGACCATTTGTCAGTGCAGCACTCCCTCAGTACTGTCCCTCTGACAGTGCAGCAGTCCCTCGTATTGAGCCGCTCACAGCGCAACACCCGCTCAGTACTCGGACTCCGACAGTGCAGCACTCCCTCAGTGCTGACCCTCTGACAGTGCAGCACTCCCTCAATGCTGACACTCTGACAGTGCAGCACTCCCTCAGTACGGTCCCTTTGACTGTGCAGCACTTCCTCAGTACTGACCCTCTGACAGTGCAGCACTCCCTCAGTACTGACCCTCTGACATTGCAGAACTCCCTCAATGCTGACACTCTGACAGTGCAGCACGCCCTCATTACTGACCATTTGACAGTGCAGCCTCCCTCGTACTGAGCCGTTGACAGTGCAGCACTCCCTCAGTACTGACTCTGACAGTGCAGCACTCCCTCAGTACTGTCCCTCTGACAGTGCAGCACTCCCTCAGTACTGTCCCTCTGACAGTGCAGCACTCCCTCAGTACTTACCCTCTGACAGTGCAGCCCCCCCTTTACTGACCCTCTGACGGTCCGCACCTCCTCAGTATTGAGCCTCTGACAGTGCAGCGATTCCTCAGTCCTGACCCTCTGACAGTGCGGCACTCCCTCAGTACTGACCCTCTGACAGTGCGGCACTCCCTCAGTACTGACCCTCTGACAGTGCAGCACTTCCTCAGTACTGACCCTCTGACAGTGCAGCACTTCCTCAGTACTGACCCTCTGACAGTGCGGCACTCCCTCAGTACTGACCCTCTGACAGTGCAGCACTTCCTCAGTACTGACCCTCTGACAGTGCAGCACTTCCTCAGTACTGACCCTCTGACAGTGCAGCACTTCCTCAGTACTGACCCTCTGACAGTGCAGCACTCCCTCAGTACTGACCCTCTGACAGTGCAGCACTCCCTCAGTACTGACCCTCTGACAGTGCAGCACTCCCTCAGTACTGACCCTCTGACAGTGCAGCACTCCCTCAGTACTGACCCTCTGACAGTGCAGCACTCCCTCAGTACTGACCCTCTGACAGTGCAGCACTCCCTCAGTACTGACCCTCTCACAGTGCGGCACTCCCTCAGTACTGACCCTCTGACAGTGCAGCACTCCCTCAGTACTGACCCTCTGACAGTGCGGCACTCCCTCAGTACTGACTCTCTGACAGTGCGGCGCTCCCTCAGTACGGACCCTCTGACAGTGCGGCGCTCCCTCAGTACGGACCCTCTGACAGTGCGTCGCTCCCTCAGTACGGACCCTCTGACAGTGCGGCGCTCCCTCAGTACGGACCCTCTGACAGTGCGGCGCTCCCTCAGTACGGACCCTCTGACAGTGCGGCGCTCCCTCAGTACGGACCCTCTGACAGTGCGGCGCTCCCTCAGTACGGACCCTCTGACAGTGCGGCGCTCCCTCAGTACGGACCCTCTGACAGTGCGGCGCTCCCTCAGTACGGACCCTCTGACAGTGCGGCGCTCCCTCAGTACGGACCCTCTGACAGTGCGGCGCTCCCTCAGTACGGACCCTCTGACAGTGCGGCGCTCCCTCAGTACGGACCCTCTGACAGTGCGGCACTCCCTCAGTACGGACCCTCTGACAGTGCGGCGCTCCCTCAGTACGGACCCTCTGACAGTGCGGCACTCCCTCAGTACTGACCCTCTGACAGTGCGGCACTCCCTCAGTACTGACCCTCTGACAGTGCGGCACTCCCTCAGTACTGACCCTCTGACAGTGCGGCACTCCCTCAGTAGTGACCCTCTGACAGTGCGGCACTCCCTCAGTACCCACCCTCTGACAGTGTGGCACTCCCTCAGTCCTGACCCTCTGTCAGTGCGGCACTCCCTCAGTACCCACCCTCTGACAGTGCGGCACTCCCTCAGTCCTGACCCTCTGACAGTGCGGCACTCCCTCAGTACGGACCCTCTGACAGTGCGGCACTCCCTCAGTACGGACCCTCTGACAGTGCGGCACTCCCTCAGTACGGACCCTCTGACAGTGCGGCACTCCCTCAGTACGGACCCTCTGACAGTGCGGCACTCCCTCAGTACGGACCCTCTGACAGTGCGGCACTCCCTCAGTACGGACCCTCTGACAGTGCGGCACTCCCTCAGTACGGACCCTCTGACAGTGCGGCACTCCCTCAGTACGGACCCTCTGACAGTGCGGCACTCCCTCAGTACGGACCCTCTGACAGTGCGGCACTCCCTCAGTACGGACCCTCTGACAGTGCGGCACTCCCTCAGTACGGACCCTCTGACAGTGCGGCACTCCCTCAGTACGGACCCTCTGACAGTGCGGCACTCCCTCAGTACGGACCCTCTGACAGTGCGGCACTCCCTCAGTACGGACCCTCTGACAGTGCGGCACTCCCTCAGTACGGACCCTCTGACAGTGCGGCACTCCCTCAGTACTGACCCTCTGACAGTGCGGCACTCCCTCAGTACGGACCCTCTGACAGTGCGGCACTCCCTCAGTACGGACCCTCTGACAGTGCGGCACTCCCTCAGTACGGACCCTCTGACAGTGCGGCACTCCCTCAGTACGGACCCTCTGACAGTGCGGCACTCCCTCAGTACGGACCCTCTGACAGTGCGGCACTCCCTCAGTACGGACCCTCTGACAGTGCGGCACTCCCTCAGTACGGACCCTCTGACAGTGCGGCACTCCCTCAGTACGGACCCTCTGACAGTGCGGCACTCCCTCAGTACGGACCCTCTGACAGTGCGGCACTCCCTCAGTACGGACCCTCTGACAGTGCGGCACTCCCTCAGTACGGACCCTCTGACAGTGCGGCGCTCCCTCAGTACGGACCCTCTGACAGTGCGGCGCTCCCTCAGTACGGACCCTCTGACAGTGCGGCGCTCCCTCAGTACGGACCCTCTGACAGTGCGGCGCTCCCTCAGTACGGACCCTCTGACAGTGCGGCGCTCCCTCAGTACGGACCCTCTGACAGTGCGGCGCTCCCTCAGTACGGACCCTCTGACAGTGCGGCGCTCCCTCAGTACGGACCCTCTGACAGTGCGGCGCTCCCTCAGTACGGACCCTCTGACAGTGCGGCGCTCCCTCAGTACGGACCCTCTGACAGTGCGGCGCTCCCTCAGTACGGACCCTCTGACAGTGCGGCGCTCCCTCAGTACGGACCCTCTGACAGTGCGGCGCTCCCTCAGTACGGACCCTCTGACAGTGCGGCACTCCCTCAGTACGGACCCTCTGACAGTGCGGCGCTCCCTCAGTACGGACCCTCTGACAGTGCGGCACTCCCTCAGTACGGACCCTCTGACAGTGCGGCACTCCCTCAGTACGGACCCTCTGACAGTGCGGCGCTCCCTCAGTACGGACCCTCTGACAGTGCGGCACTCCCTC
Source organism: Carcharodon carcharias (assembly GCF_017639515.1). NCBI lineage: Eukaryota > Metazoa > Chordata > Chondrichthyes > Lamniformes > Lamnidae > Carcharodon > Carcharodon carcharias. Next base: position 2,531,232 of record NC_054477.1, read on the forward strand.
AGTACGGACCCTCTGACAGTGCGGCGCTCCCTCAGTACGGACCCTCTGACAGTGCGGCACTCCCTCAGTACGGACCCTCTGACAGTGCGGCACTCCCTCAGTACGGACCCTCTGACAGTGCGGCACTCCCTCAGTACGGACCCTCTGACAGTGCGGCACTCCCTCAGTACGGACCCTCTGACAGTGCGGCACTCCCTCAGTACGGACCCTCTGACAGTGCGGCACTCCCTCAGTACGGACCCTCTGACAGTGCGGCACTCCCTCAGTACGGACCCTCTGACAGTGCGGCACTCCCTCAGTACGGACCCTCTGACAGTGCGGCACTCCCTCAGTACGGACCCTCTGACAGTGCGGCACTCCCTCAGTACGGACCCTCTGACCGTGCGGCACTCCCTCTGTGCTCGCCCTCTGACCGTGCGGCACTCCCTCTGTGCTCGCCCTCTGACCGTGCGCCACTCCCTCTGTGCTCGCCCTCTGACCGTGCGCCACTCCCTCTGTGCTCGCCCTCTGACCGTGCGCCACTCCCTCTGTGCTCGCCCTCTGACCGTGCGGCACTCCCTCTGTGCTCGCCCTCTGACCGTGCGCCACTCCCTCTGTGCTCGCCCTCTGACCGTGCGGCACTCCCTCTGTGCTCGCCCTCTGACCGTGCGCCACTCCCTCTGTGCTCGCCCTCTGACCGTGCGCCACTCCCTCTGTGCTCGCCCTCTGACCGTGCGCCACTCCCTCTGTGCTCGCCCTCTGACCGTGCGCCACTCCCTCTGTGCTCGCCCTCTGACCGTGCGCCACTCCCTCTGTGCTCGCCCTCTGACCGTGCGCCACTCCCTCTGTGCTCGCCCTCTGACCGTGCGCCACTCCCTCTGTGCTCGCCCTCTGACCGTGCGCCACTCCCTCTGTGCTCGCCCTCTGACCGTGCGCCACTCCCTCTGTGCTCGCCCTCTGACCGTGCGCCACTCCCTCTGTGCTCGCCCTCTGACCGTGCGCCACTCCCTCTGTGCTCGCCCTCTGACCGTGCGCCACTCCCTCTGTGCTCGCCCTCTGACCGTGCGGCCACTCCCTCTGTGCTCGCCCTCCTGACCGTGCGCCACTCCCTCTGTGCTCGCCCTCTGACCGTGCGCCACTCCCTGTGCTCGCCCTCTGACCGTGCGCCACTCCCTCTGTGCTCGCCCTCTGACCGTGCGCCACTCCCTCTGTGCTCGCCCTCTGACCGTGCGCCACTCCCTCTGTGCTCGCCCTCTGACCGTGCGCCACTCCCTCTGTGCTCGCCCTCTGACCGTGCGCCACTCCTCTGTGCTCGCCCTCTGACCGTGCGCCACTCCCTCTGTGCTCGCCCTCTGACCGTGCGCCACTCCCTCTGTGCTCGCCCTCTGACCGTGCGCCACTCCCTCTGTGCGCGCCCTCTGACCGTGCGCCACTCCCTCTGTGCTCGCCTCTGACCGTGCGCCACTCCCTCTGTGCTCGCCCTCTGACCGTGCGCCACTCCCTCTGTGCTCGCCCTCTGACCGTGCGCCACTCCCTCTGTGCTCGCCCTCTGACCGTGCGCCACTCCCTCTGTGCTCGCCCTCTGACCGTGCGCCACTCCCTCTGTGCTCGCCCTCTGACCGTGCGCCACTCCCTCTGTGCTCGCCCTCTGACCGTGCGCCACTCCCTCTGTGCTCGCCCTCTGACCGTGCGCCACTCCCTCTGTGCTCGCCCTCTGACCGTGCGCCACTCCCTCTGTGCTCGCCCTCTGACCGTGCGCCACTCCCTCTGTGCTCGCCCTCTGACCGTGCGCCACTCCCTCTGTGCTCGCCCTCTGACCGTGCGCCACTCCCTCTGTGCTCGCCCTCTGACCGTGCGCCACTCCCTCTGTGCTCGCCCTCTGACCGTGCGCCACTCCCTCTGTGCTCGCCCTCTGACCGTGCGCCACTCCCTCTGTGCTCGCCCTCTGACCGTGCGCCACTCCCTCTGTGCTCGCCCTCTGACCGTGCGCCACTCCCTCTGTGCTCGCCCTCTGACCGTGCGCCACTCCCTCTGTGCTCGCCCTCTGACCGTGCGCCACTCCCTCTGTGCTCGCCCTCTGACCGTGCGCCACTCCCTCTGTGCTCGCCCTCTGACCGTGCGCCACTCCCTCTGTGCTCGCCCTCTGACCGTGCGCCACTCCCTCTGTGCTCGCCCTCTGACCGTGCGCCACTCCCTCTGTGCTCGCCCTCTGACCGTGCGCCACTCCCTCTGTGCTCGCCCTCTGACCGTGCGCCACTCCCTCTGTGCTCGCCCTCTGACCGTGCGCCACTCCCTCTGTGCTCGCCCTCTGACCGTGCGCCACTCCCTCTGTGCTCGCCCTCTGACCGTGCGCCACTCCCTCTGTGCTCGCCCTCTGACCGTGCGCCACTCCCTCTGTGCTCGCCCTCTGACCGTGCGCCACTCCCTCTGTGCTCGCCCTCTGACCGTGCGCCACTCCCTCTGTGCTCGCCCTCTGACCGTGCGCCACTCCCTCTGTGCTCGCCCTCTGACCGTGCGCCACTCCCTCTGTGCTCGCCCTCTGACCGTGCGCCACTCCCTCTGTGCTCGCCCTCTGACCGTGCGCCACTCCCTCTGTGCTCGCCCTCTGACCGTGCGCCACTCCCTCTGTGCTCGCCCTCTGACCGTGCGCCACTCCCTCTGTGCTCGCCCTCTGACCGTGCGCCACTCCCTCTGTGCTCGCCCTCTGACCGTGCGCCACTCCCTCTGTGCTCGCCCTCTGACCGTGCGCCACTCCCTCTGTGCTCGCCCTCTGACCGTGCGCCACTCCCTCTGTGCTCGCCCTCTGACCGTGCGCCACTCCCTCAGTGCTCGCCCTCTGACCGTGCGCCACTCCCTCTGAGCTCGCCCTCTGACCGTGCGCCACTCCCTCTGTGCTCGCCCTCTGACCGTGCGCCACTCCCTCTGTGCTCGCCCTCTGACCGTGCGCCACTCCCTCTGTGCTCGCCCTCTGACCGTGCGCCACTCCCTCTGTGCTCGCCCTCTGACCGTGCGCCACTCCCTCTGTGCTCGCCCTCTGACCGTGCGCCACTCCCTCTGTGCTCGCCCTCTGACCGTGCGCCACTCCCTCTGTGCTCGCCCTCTGACCGTGCGCCACTCCCTCTGTGCTCGCCCCTCTGACCGTGCGCCACTCCCTCTGTGCTCGCCCTCTGACCGTGCGCCACTCCCTCTGTGCTCGCCCTCTGACCGTGCGCCACTCCCTCTGTGCTCGCCCTCTGACCGTGCGCCACTCCCTCTGTGCTCGCCCTCTGACCGTGCGCCACTCCCTCTGTGCTCGCCCTCTGACCGTGCGCCACTCCCTCTGTGCTCGCCCTCTGACCGTGCGCCACTCCCTCTGTGCTCGCCCTCTGACCGTGCGCCACTCCCTCTGTGCTCGCCCTCTGACCGTGCGCCACTCCCTCTGTGCTCGCCCTCTGACCGTGCGCCACTCCCTCAGTGCTCGCCCTCTGACCGTGCGCCACTCCCTCAGTGCTCGCCCTCTGACCGTGCGCCACTCCTCAGTGCTCGCCCTCTGACCGTGCGCCACTCCCTCAGTGCTCGCCCTCTGACCGTGCCCCACTCCCTCAGTGCTCGCCCTCTGACCGTGCGCCACTCCCTCAGTGCTCGCCCTCTGACCGTGCGCCACTCCCTCAGTGCTCGCCCTCTGACCGTGCCGCCACTCCCTCAGTGCTCGCCCTCTGACCGTGCGCCACTCCCTCAGTGCTCGCCCTCTGACCGTGCGCCACTCCCTCAGTGCTCGCCCTCTGACCGTGCGCCACTCCCTCAGTGCTCGCCCTCTGACCGTGCGCCACTCCCTCAGTGCTCGCCCTCTGACCGTGCGCCACTCCCTCAGTGCTTCGCCCTCTGACCGTGCGCCACTCCCTCAGTGCTCGCCCTCTGACCGTGCGCCACTCCCTCAGTGCTCGCCCTCTGACCGTGCGCCCACTCCCTCAGTGCTCGCCCTCTGACCGTGCCCACTCCCTCAGTGCTCGCCCTCTGACCGTGCGCCACTCCCTCAGTGCTCGCCCTCTGACCGTGCGCCACTCCCTCAGTGCTCGCCCTCTGACCGTGCCCACTCCCTCAGTGCTCGCCCTCTGACCGTGCGCCACTCCCTCAGTGCTCGCCCTCTGACCGTGCGCCCACTCCCTCAGTGCTCGCCCTCTGACCGTGCGCCACTCCCTCTGTGCTCGCCCTCTGACCGTGCGCCACTCCCTCTGTGCTCGCCCTCTGACCGTGCGCCACTCCCTCAGTGCTCGCCCTCTGACCGTGCGCCACTCCCTCAGTGCTCGCCCTCTGACCGTGCGCCACTCCCTCAGTGCTCGCCCTCTGACCGTGCGCCACTCCCTCTGTGCTCGCCCTCTGACCGTGCGCCACTCCCTCTGTGCTCGCCCTCTGACCGTGCGCCACTCCCTCAGTGCTCGCCCTCTGACCGTGCGCCACTCCCTCTGTGCTCGCCCTCTGACCGTGCGCCACTCCCTCAGTGCTCGCCCTCTGACCGTGCGCCACTCCCTCTGTGCTCGCCCTCTGACCGTGCGCCACTCCCTCAGTGCTCGCCCTCTGACCGTGCGCCACTCCTCAGTGCTCGCCCTCTGACCGTGCGCCACTCCCTCAGTGCTCGCCCTCTGACCGTGCGCCACTCCCTCAGTGCTCGCCCTCTGACCGTGCGCCACTCCCTCAGTGCTCGCCCTCTGACCGTGCCCACTCCCTCAGTGCTCGCCCTCTGACCGTGCGCCACTCCCTCAGTGCTCGCCCTCTGACCGTGCGCCACTCCCTCAGTGCTCGCCCTCTGACCGTGCGCCACTCCCTCAGTGCTCGCCCTCTGACCGTGCGCCACTCCCTCAGTGCTCGCCCTCTGACCGTGCGCCACTCCCTCAGTGCTCGCCCTCTGACCGTGCGCCACTCCCTCAGTGCTCGCCCTCTGACCGTGCCCACTCCCTCAGTGCTCGCCCTCTGACCGTGCCCCACTCCCTCAGTGCTCGCCCTCTGACCGTGCCCCACTCCCTCAGTGCTCGCCCTCTGACCGTGCCCCACTCCCTCAGTGCTCGCCCTCTGACCGTGCCCCACTCCCTCAGTGCTCGCCCTCTGACCGTGCCCCACTCCCTCAGTGCTCGCCCTCTGACCGTGCCCCACTCCCTCAGTGCTCGCCCTCTGACCGTGCCCCACTCCCTCAGTGCTCGCCCTCTGACCGTGCCCCACTCCCTCAGTGCTCGCCCTCTGACCGTGCCCCACTCCCTCAGTGCTCGCCCTCTGACCGTGCCCCACTCCCTCAGTGCTCGCCCTCTGACCGTGCCCCACTCCCTCAGTGCTCGCCCTCTGACCGTGCCCCACTCCCTCAGTGCTCGCCCTCTGACCGTGCCCCACTCCCTCAGTGCTCGCCCTCTGACCGTGCCCCACTCCCTCAGTGCTCGCCCTCTGACCGTGCCCCACTCCCCTCAGTGCTCGCCCTCTGACCGTGCCCCACTCCCTCAGTGCTCGCCCTCTGACCGTGCCCCACTCCCTCAGTGCTCGCCCTCTGACCGTGCCCCACTCCCTCAGTGCTCGCCCTCTGACCGTGCCCCACTCCCTCAGTGCTCGCCCTCTGACCGTGCCCCACTCCCTCAGTGCTCGCCCTCTGACCGTGCCCCACTCCCTCAGTGCTCGCCCTCTGACCGTGCCCCACTCCCTCAGTGCTCGCCCTACTGACCGTGCCCCACTCCCTCAGTGCTCGCCCTCTGACCGTGCCCCACTCCTCAGTGCTCGCCCTCTGACCGTGCCCCACTCCCTCAGTGCTCGCCCTCTGAACCGTGCGCACTCCCTCAGTGCTCGCCCTCTGACCGTGGCCCACTCCTCTGTGCTCGCCCTCTGACCGTGCCCCACTCCCTCTGTGCTCGCCCTCTGACCGTGCGCCACTCCCTCTGTGCTCGCCCTCTGACCGTGCGCCACTCCCTCTGTGCTCGCCCTCTGACCGTGCGCCCACTCCCTCTGTGCTCGCCCTCTGACCGTGCGCCACTCCCTCTGTGCTCGCCCTCTGACCGTGCGCCACTCCCTCTGTGCTCGCCCTCTGACCGTGCGCCACTCCCTCTGTGCTCGCCCTCTGACCGTGCGCCACTCCCTCTGTGCTCGCCCTCTGACCGTGCGCCACTCCCTCTGTGCTCGCCCTCTGACCGTGCGCCACTCCCTCTGTGCTCGCCCTCTGACCGTGCGCCACTCCCTCTGTGCTCGCCCTCTGACCGTGCGCCACTCCCTCTGTGCTCGCCCTCTGACCGTGCGCCACTCCCTCTGTGCTCGCCCTCTGACCGTGCGCCACTCCCTCTGTGCTCGCCCTCTGACCGTGCGCCACTCCCTCTGTGCTCGCCCTCTGACCGTGCGCCACTCCCTCTGTGCTCGCCCTCTGACCGTGCCCACTCCCTCTGTGCTCGCCCTCTGACCGTGCGCCACTCCCTCTGTGCTCGCCCTCTGACCGTGCGCCACTCCCTCTGTGCTCGCCCTCTGACCGTGCGCCACTCCCTCTGTGCTCGCCCTCTGACCGTGCGCCCCTCCCTCTGTGCTCGCCCTCTGACCGTGCGCCACTCCCTCTGTGCTCGCCCTCTGACCGTGCGCCACTCCCTCTGTGCTCGCCCTCTGACCGTGCGCCACTCCCTCTGTGCTCGCCCTCTGACCGTGCGCCACTCCCTCTGTGCTCGCCCTCTGACCGTGCGCCACTCCCTCTGTGCTCGCCCTCTGACCGTGCGCCACTCCCTCAGTGCTCGCCCTCTGACCGTGCGCCACTCCCTCAGTGCTCGCCCTCTGACCGTGCGCCACTCCCTCTGTGCTCGCCCTCTGACCGTGCGCCACTCCCTCAGTGCTCGCCCTCTGACCGTGCGCCACTCCCTCAGTGCTCGCCCTCTGACCGTGCGCCACTCCCTCAGTGCTCGCCCTCTGACCGTGCGCCCACTCCCTCAGTGCTCGCCCTCTGACCGTGCGCCACTCCCTCAGTGCTCGCCCTCTGACCGTGCGCCCACTCCCTCAGTGCTCGCCCTCTGACCGTGCGCCACTCCCTCAGTGCTCGCCCTCTGACCGTGCGCCACTCCCTCAGTGCTCGCCCTCTGACCGTGCGCCACTCCCTCAGTGCTCGCCCTCTGACCGTGCGCCACTCCCTCAGTGCTCGCCCTCTGACCGTGCGCCACTCCCTCAGTGCTCGCCCTCTGACCGTGCCGCCACTCCCTCTGTGCTCGCCCTCTGACCGTGCGCCACTCCCTCTGTGCTCGCCCTCTGACCGTGCGCCACTCCCTCAGTGCTCGCCCTCTGACCGTGCCCCCACTCCCTCTGTGCTCGCCCTCTGACCGTGCCCCACTCCCTCTGTGCTCGCCCTCTGACCGTGCCCCACTCCCTCAGTGCTCGCCCTCTGACCGTGCGCCACTCCCTCTGTGCTCGCCCTCTGACCGTGCGCCACTCCCTCTGTGCTCGCCCTCTGACCGTGCGCCACTCCCTCTGTGCTCGCCCTCTGACCGTGCGCCACTCCCTCTGTGCTCGCCCTCTGACCGTGCGCCACTCCCTCTGTGCTCGCCCTCTGACCGTGCGCCACTCCCTCAGTGCTCGCCCTCTGACCGTGCGCCACTCCCTCAGTGCTCGCCCTCTGACCGTGCGCCACTCCCTCAGTGCTCGCCCTCTGACCGTGCGCCACTCCCTCAGTGCTCGCCCTCTGACCGTGCGCCACTCCCTCTGTGCTCGCCCTCTGACCGTGCGCCACTCCCTCTGTGCTCGCCCTCTGACCGTGCCCCACTCCCTCAGTGCTCGCCCTCTGACCGTGCCCCACTCCCTCTGTGCTCGCCCTCTGACCGTGCCCCACTCCCTCTGTGCTCGCCCTCTGACCGTGCCCCACTCCCTCTGTGCTCGCCCTCTGACCGTGCGCCACTCCCTCTGTGCTCGCCCTCTGACCGTGCGCCACTCCCTCTGTGCTCGCCCTCTGACCGTGCGCCACTCCCTCTGTGCTCGCCCTCTGACCGTGCGCCACTCCCTCTGTGCTCGCCCTCTGACCGTGCGCCACTCCCTCTGTGCTCGCCCTCTGACCGTGCGCCACTCCCTCTGTGCTCGCCCTCTGACCGTGCGCCACTCCCTCTGTGCTCGCCCTCTGACCGTGCGCCACTCCCTCTGTGCTCGCCCTCTGACCGTGCGCCACTCCCTCTGTGCTCGCCCTCTGACCGTGCGCCACTCCCTCTGTGCTCGCCCTCTGACCGTGCGCCACTCCCTCTGTGCTCGCCCTCTGACCGTGCGCCACTCCCTCTGTGCTCGCCCTCTGACCGTGCGCCACTCCCTCTGTGCTCGCCCTCTGACCGTGCGCCACTCCCTCTGTGCTCGCCCTCTGACCGTGCGCCACTCCCTCTGTGCTCGCCCTCTGACCGTGCGCCACTCCCTCTGTGCTCGCCCTCTGACCGTGCGCCACTCCCTCTGTGCTCGCCCTCTGACCGTGCGCCACTCCCTCTGTGCTCGCCCTCTGACCGTGCGCCACTCCCTCTGTGCTCGCCCTCTGACCGTGCGCCACTCCCTCTGTGCTCGCCCTCTGACCGTGCGCCACTCCCTCTGTGCTCGCCCTCTGACCCGTGCGCCACTCCCTCTGTGCTCGCCCTCTGACCGTGCGCCACTCCCTCTGTGCTCGCCCTCTGACCCGTGCGCCACTCCCTCTGTGCTCGCCCTCTGACCGTGCGCCACTCCCTCTGTGCTCGCCCTCTGACCGTGCGCCACTCCCTCTGTGCTCGCCCTCTGACCGTGCGCCACTCCCTCTGTGCTCGCCCTCTGACCGTGAGCCACTCCCTCTGTGCTCGCCCTCTGACCGTGCGCCACTCCCTCTGTGCTCGCCCTCTGACCGTGCGCCACTCCCTCTGTGCTCGCCCTCTGACCGTGCGCCACTCCCTCTGTGCTCGCCCTCTGACCGTGCGCCACTCCCTCTGTGCTCGCCTCTGACCGTGCGCCACTCCCTCTGTGCTCGCCCTCTGACCGTGCGCCACTCCCTCTGTGCTCGCCCTCTGACCGTGCGCCACTCCCTCTGTGCTCGCCCTCTGACCGTGCGCCACTCCCTCTGTGCTCGCCCTCTGACCGTGCGCCACTCCCTCTGTGCTCGCCCTCTGACCGTGCGCCACTCCCTCTGTGCTCGCCCTCTGACCGTGCGCCACTCCCTCTGTGCTCGCCCTCTGACCGTGCGCCACTCCCTCTGTGCTCGCCCTCTGACCGTGCGCCACTCCCTCTGTGCTCGCCCTCTGACCGTGCGCCACTCCCTCTGTGCTCGCCCTCTGACCGTGCGCCACTCCCTCTGTGCTCGCCCTCTGACCGTGCGCCACTCCCTCTGTGCTCGCCCTCTGACCGTGCGCCACTCCCTCTGTGCTCGCCCTCTGACCGTGCGCCACTCCCTCTGTGCTCGCCCTCTGACCGTGCGCCACTCCCTCTGTGCTCGCCCTCTGACCGTGCGCCACTCCCTCTGTGCTCGCCCTCTGACCGTGCGCCACTCCCTCTGTGCTCGCCCTCTGACCGTGCGCCACTCCCTCTGTGCTCGCCCTCTGACCGTGCGCCACTCCCTCTGTGCTCGCCCTCTGACCGTGCGCCACTCCCTCTGTGCTCGCCCTCTGACCGTGCGCCACTCCCTCTGTGCTCGCCCTCTGACCGTGCGCCACTCCCTCTGTGCTCGCCCTCTGACCGTGCGCCACTCCCTCTGTGCTCGCCCTCTGACCGTGCGCCACTCCCTCTGTGCTCGCCCTCTGACCGTGCGCCACTCCCTCTGTGCTCGCCCTCTGACCGTGCGCCACTCCCTCAGTGCTCGCCCTCTGACCGTGCGCCACTCCCTCAGTGCTCGCCCTCTGACCGTGCGCCACTCCCTCAGTGCTCGCCCTCTGACCGTGCGCCACTCCCTCAGTGCTCGCCCTCTGACCGTGCGCCACTCCCTCAGTGCTCGCCCTCTGACCGTGCGCCACTCCCTCAGTGCTCGCCCTCTGACCGTGCGCCACTCCCTCAGTGCTCGCCCTCTGACCGTGCGCCACTCCCTCAGTGCTCGCCCTCTGACCGTGCGCCACTCCCTCAGTGCTCGCCCTCTGACCGTGCGCCACTCCCTCAGTGCTCGCCCTCTGACCGTGCGCCACTCCCTCAGTGCTCGCCCTCTGACCGTGCGCCACTCCCTCAGTGCTCGCCCTCTGACCGTGCGCCACTCCCTCAGTGCTCGCCCTCTGACCGTGCGCCACTCCCTCAGTGCTCGCCCTCTGACCGTGCGCCACTCCCTCAGTGCTCGCCCTCTGACCGTGCGCCACTCCCTCAGTGCTCGCCCTCTGACCGTGCGCCACTCCCTCAGTGCTCGCCCTCTGACCGTGCGCCACTCCCTCAGTGCTCGCCCTCTGACCGTGCGCCACTCCCTCAGTGCTCGCCCTCTGACCGTGCGCCACTCCCTCAGTGCTCGCCCTCTGACCGTGCGCCACTCCCTCAGTGCTCGCCCTCTGACCGTGCCCCACTCCCTCAGTGCTCGCCCTCTGACCGTGCGCCACTCCCTCAGTGCTCGCCCTCTGACCGTGCCCCACTCCCTCAGTGCTCGCCCTCTGACCGTGCCCCACTCCCTCAGTGCTCGCCCTCTGACCGTGCCCCACTCCCTCAGTGCTCGCCCTCTGACCGTGCCCCACTCCCTCAGTGCTCGCCCTCTGACCGTGCCCACTCCCTCAGTGCTCGCCCTCTGACCGTGCCCCACTCCCTCAGTGCTCGCCCTCTGACCGTGCCCCACTCCCTCAGTGCTCGCCCTCTGACCGTGCCCACTCCCTCAGTGCTCGCCCTCTGACCGTGCCCCACTCCCTCAGTGCTCGCCCTCTGACCGTGCCCCACTCCCTCAGTGCTCGCCCTCTGACCGTGCCCACTCCCTCAGTGCTCGCCCTCTGACCGTGCCCCACTCCCTCAGTGCTCGCCCTCTGACCGTGCCCCACTCCCTCAGTGCTCGCCCTCTGACCGTGCCCCACTCCCTCAGTGCTCGCCCTCTGACCGTGCCCCACTCCCTCAGTGCTCGCCCTCTGACCGTGCCCCACTCCCTCAGTGCTCGCCCTCTGACCGTGCCCCACTCCCTCAGTGCTCGCCCTCTGACCGTGCCCCACTCCCTCAGTGCTCGCCCTCTGACCGTGCCCCACTCCCTCAGTGCTCGCCCTCTGACCGTGCCCCACTCCCTCAGTGCTCGCCCTCTGACCGTGCCCCACTCCCTCAGTGCTCGCCCTCTGACCGTGCCCCACTCCCTCAGTGCTCGCCCTCTGACCGTGCCCCACTCCCTCAGTGCTCGCCCTCTGACCGTGCCCCACTCCCTCAGTGCTCGCCCTCTGACCGTGCCCCACTCCCTCAGTGCTCGCCCTCTGACCGTGCCCCACTCCCTCAGTGCTCGCCCTCTGACCGTGCCCCACTCCCTCAGTGCTCGCCCTCTGACCGTGCCCCACTCCCTCAGTGCTCGCCCTCTGACCGTGCCCCACTCCCTCAGTGCTCGCCCTCTGACCGTGCCCCACTCCCTCAGTGCTCGCCCTCTGACCGTGCCCCACTCCCTCAGTGCTCGCCCTCTGACCGTGCCCCACTCCCTCAGTGCTCGCCCTCTGACCGTGCCCCACTCCCTCAGTGCTCGCCCTCTGACCGTGCCCCACTCCCTCAGTGCTCGCCCTCTGACCGTGCCCCACTCCCTCAGTGCTCGCCCTCTGACCGTGCCCCACTCCCTCAGTGCTCGCCCTCTGACCGTGCCCCACTCCCTCAGTGCTCGCCCTCTGACCGTGCGCCACTCCCTCAGTGCTCGCCCTCTGACCGTGCGCCACTCCCTCAGTGCTCGCCCTCTGACCGTGCGCCACTCCCTCAGTGCTCGCCCTCTGACCGTGCGCCACTCCCTCAGTGCTCGCCCTCTGACCGTGCGCCACTCCCTCAGTGCTCGCCCTCTGACCGTGCGCCACTCCCTCAGTGCTCGCCCTCTGACCGTGCGCCACTCCCTCAGTGCTCGCCCTCTGACCGTGCGCCACTGTATCACTACTGCATGTGTGTATTTTGCTGCTGTGTATTCTCTAGCCCGAGAAGTGTGCTGTACCGGGGGGACAAGCCTTGCTGATGTAATCTGCTGCTTTCACCTGTTTCTTTGGAACTTGGTGTATCTGACAGTCTATTCCAGATCCCTCAAACCCTGTCCTTGCTTCTCTTTATTCTCGCTCCTTGTTTCTGTGGAGTAGGTGGAGCTCAGCGTCTTGGGGAATGGGCATAGGAGCAGTTTCGGTGGAGATGAAGGAATTGTTAACAAAAACAGAATTACCTGGAAAAACTCAGCAGGTCTGGCAGCATCGGCGGAGAAGAAAAGAGTTGACGTTTCGAGTCCTCATGACCCTTCGACAGAACTTGAGTTCGAGTCCAGGAAAGAGCTTTTCTTCTCCGCCGATGCTGCCAGACCTGCTGAGTTTTTCCAGGTAATTCTGTTTTTGTTTTGGATTTCCAGCATCCGCAGTTTTTTTGTTTTTTTCTCTATGAAGGAATTGTTAGCAGCTGGAAAATGGAATCGAGGAGATGTTGCTGATTCTGCAGCTTCCCACTGGCTGTGTTGTAGTGGGATTGTGATTCACGTGAAATGCAGAGCCAGTATTTTCCCATTCAATCCTTGTGCTGCAGACAGTGGCTGCAACTGGGATCTGGGCACCGCTGGCATTTACCCTTCATCGCTGCTCACTCGAAATATTCTCCACAATACTCCAGTTAGAAACTGCACAACCACACCCTCACCTCCCCCCAATAAAACCATTTCCCTCTCTCACTCCGTTCTCCCCAGCCCACCGCTGCCAATTGGGCCCTCATCTCTACTCCGGTCAGTCCAATGGACACAGACTTGAAAGGAAATGGTAGAAAACTACCCTCTCTGCTCAGACCATTAAAGACACCATTTCTCTCGTCTGCTCCACAATCACCCTGGATCGCAAAGGGAACCTGGTCCTGCTTCTCCACTTCAAACTGTCTTCTGTAACCCCCACTCCCCTGTCCCCGTCCCCGCTCCCCTGTCCCCTGTCCCCTCCACCCTTGCCTCCTGTCCCCTTTACCCTCGCCTCCTGTAAGTGCGAGATGTTCATGGGCTGAATTTCTTGGTGTGCTGGGTCGGGCCTGACACTCTGACATGGGCGTGCGTCTCAATGTCAATGCGCAGTCCTGTGATGTTTTGTTTGGCGGGTGCGCGCCAGAATTGGCTGCACACCCCCACCAATATGGAAATGGCTTATTAAGGCCATTAAGAAAGTGATTAATGTCATTAGTAAAGCTGCCGGTCAGGCAGGCAAAAAGCCCCAAGCGGCCATTGTCTTTTTGGAAACTTTATCCACAAGCGAGATGAGGTTTCGTAAAGCTTCCTAAATATAAAACCATCTCCCATCTCACATGAGGGGACATCATTAAACATTTTTTTTAAACCTTTTATTTAATTTTTTTGAACATTGATTCAATCTCCCTGAGGCACAGAAGCTGCTCTTCTGCACACAATGCTGACATTATTGTGTATTACGCTGGGCGGGTCCTCATTGGCCGTGTATATCGGCGGCACAGAGCCAATCGCGGGCAGTGATTGGTTCCATGATCACCTGCTGCTGCTGAGCACCCCCCACCGCCTGAAAAATTCAGGCCCATGGACTACTTCGTGACAATCCCATCTTCTGCCTCTGCCCTGTCCCTCCCTCCCACTAACCCACTGGACCAAACTTCCTTTAATGCCCCCCCCACCCTAGCCCTGAACTCACATCTTTCGCTTTCTCTCCTATCTCCCCTTGTACCCTCTCTGAACACACCTTGTCCATGAGACCCACCTTCTATTCCCCCTGACCCTATTCCCACTAAACGTCCTCTCCTGGCCCCCATGTTAGCTGATACTGTGAATGATTCTCTCTCCAGGTACTGCCCCCTCTCCTTTTAAATCTGTTGTCATCACCCCCTCCTCAAAAAACAATCCTTGACCCCTCCATCTTTGTAAACTACCGCCCCATCTCTAATATAAAAGCAAAATACTGCGGATGCCAGAAATCTGAAATAAAAACGGAAAATGCTGGAAAAACTCAGCAGCGTCTGTGGAGAGAGAGAGAGATAAGGTTATTGTTTTGAGTCCTATTCTTCTACCCATCTCTAACCCCCCCTTCTCCCCAAGGTCCTCGAACATGTTGTCACCTCCCAAATTCATGCTCACCTTTCCTGGGACTCCCCTCCAAGCAGGTTCCCCTCCTGTTGCAATGAAGCAGGCCTGGATTGGGGGACACTGGATTTAGACGCCTGTGCACCCAGCACATGGGACTGAAATCTGTTTCCCCTCAGCCTGCTGTTGTGCTTTATGATGCCCTGAAGTTGTGAAAGGCGTTATTTAAATGCAAGAGCTTGTTTTTCTTATTGGGGTGGACAGGGCCATTATTGGAAGCTCCTCCACCTGTTGTCCATCACTATTCATGACACAGGGTGGTCAGGGTTCAGAGCCCAGCTCCCATTGAGGGTTCACAATTATTTTATATTTTATTCTCTCATGGGATTAGCCGAATAATATTTTGGCACAGACTAGAAGGGCCGAATGGCCTGTTTTCTGTGCTGTAGTGTCCTATGGGATGTGGGCATCACTGGCAAGGCCAGCATTTGTAACCAAACTCTCGCCTGGACCTGGAAAAATTTCAATCCCCATCCACCACTACTCTCCTCCGTCTGGCTGAACTTGTTCTCACACTGAACAATTTCTCCTTCAACTCCTCTCACTTCCTCCAAATAAAAGGTGTGGCTATGGGTACCCGCGTGGGCCCCAGCTATTCCTGTCTCTTTATGGGGTATGTGGAACATTCCTTGTTCCAGTCCTACTCCGGCCCCCTTCCACAACTCTTTCTCCGGTACATCGATGATTACTTCGGTGCTGCTTCGTGCTCTCGTCGGGACTTGGAAAAATTTATTAATTTTGCTTCCAACCTCCACCCCTCCATCATTTTCACGTGGTCCATCTCTGACACTTCCCTTCCCTTCCTTGACCTCTCTGTCTCAATCTCTGGTGATAGACTGTCCACCAATATCCATTACAAACCCACCGACTCCCACAGCTATCTCGACTACAGCTCCTCACACCCCGCTTCCTGTAAGGACTCCATCCCATTCTCTCAATTCCTTCGCCTCCGTAGCATCTGTTCTGATGATGCTACATTCAAAAACAGTTCCTCTGACATGTCCTCCTTCTTCCTTAACCGAGGTTTGCCACCCACGGTCGTCGACAGGGCCCTCAACCGTGTCCGGCCCATCTCCCGTGCATCCACCCTCACGCCTTCTCCTCCATCCCAGAAACATGATAGGGTCCCCCTTGTCCTCACTTATCACCACACCAGCCTCCGCATTCAAAGGATCATCCTCCGCCATTTCCGCCAACTCCAGCATGATGCCACCACCAAACACATCTTCCCTTCATCCTCCCCTATCGGCATTCCGTAGGGATCGTTCCCTCCGGGACACCCTGGTCCACTCCTCCATCACCCCCTACTCCTCAACCCCCACCTATGGCACCACCCCATGCCCACGCAAAAGATGTAACACCTGCCCCTTCACTTCCTCTCTCCTCACCATCCAAGGGCCCAAACACTCCTTTCAAGTGAAGCAACATTTCACTTGCATTTCCCCCAACTTAGTCTACTGCATTCGTTGCTCCCAATGCAGTCTCCTCTACATTGGAGAGACCAAACGTAAACTGGGCGACCGCTTTGCAGAACACCTGCGGTCTGTCCGCAAGAATGACCCAAACCTCCCTGTTGCTTGCCATTTTAACACTCCACCCTGCTCTCTTACCCACATGTCTGTCCTTGGCTTGCTGCATTGTTCCAGTGAAGCCCAACGCAAACTGGAGGAACAACACCTCATCTTCCGACTAGGCACTTTACAGCCTTCCAGACTGAATATTGAGTTCAATAATTTTAGATCATGAACTCTCTCCTCCATCCCCACCCCCTTTCCGATGCCCCTTTTTCCAATAATTTATATAGATTTTCCTTTTCCCACCTATTTCCATTATTTTTAAATGTATTTCCATCTATTATTTTATCTCTACCTTTTAGCCTATTTCAGTCCCTTCCCCCCACCCCACCCCCACTAGGGCTATCTGTACCTTGCTCGTCCTGCTTTCTACCCTTAATTTGCACATTCCTTAGATAATATCACCACCTTCAACACCTCTTTGTCCTTTTGTCTGTGACATCTTTTGGTTATCTCCACCTATCACTGGCCCTCTATCCAGCTCTACTTGTCCCCCCCCCCCACTTAAACCAGCTTATATTTCACCTCTTTTCTATTTTTCGTTAGTTCTGTTGAAGAGTCATACGGACTCGAAACGTTAACTGTGTTCCTCTTTGCAGATACTGTCAGACCTGCTGAGTTTTTCCAGGTATTTTTGGTTTTGTTTTGGATTTCCAGCATTTGCAGTTTTTTGCTTTTATCTTTTATATTTGTTACCCATCCCTAATTACCCTTGAACTGAGGCCATTTCACAGGGCAGTTAAGAGTCAACCACATTGCTGTGGGACTGGAATCACATGTAGCCCAGACCAGGTAAGGACAGCAGATTTCCTTCCCTAAAGGACATTAGTGACCCAGATCGGTTTTTATAACAATCGATGATAGTTTCATGGCCATCATTACTGAGACTCGCTTTATATTCCAGATTTATTAATTAAACTTAAATTCCACCAGCTGCCTGGGTGGTATTTGAACCCATGTCCTCTGAGCAGTAGTCTGGCCCTTTGGATTACTAAACCAGTGACATTGCCACCACACTACCATCTCCCTGCTTCCCTGTTTGAAGGTGCAACTCTGCCTGCGCAAGAAATGTGGGGTTATCACTCCTACCATTACAGCCAAGGAAAGAGACATCTGTGCTAGGTAGATTTTTGAGGATGAATTGTTACAGTGCAGAAGGAGACCATTCAGCCCATCGTGTCTGTACCGGCTCTCTAAATGAGCATTTCACGTAGTGCCATTCTCCCTTCTTCTGCCCGTAACTCCACACATTGTTTCTTTTCAGATGATCATCTAATTCCCTCTTGAAAGCCTTGATTGACCCTGTCTCCCCCACACTCTCGGACAGTGCATTCCAGATCCTAACCACTCAATTATCCCTGTCTCCCCCACACTCTCAGACGGTGCATTCCAGATCCTAACCACTCGATTGTCCCTGTCTCCCCCACACTCTCAGACAGTGCATTCCAGACCCTAACCACTCGATTGTCCCTGTCTCCCCCACACTCTCAGACAGTGCACTCCAGATCCTAACCACTCGATTGTCCCTGTCTCCACCACACTCTCAGACAGCGCATTCCAGATCCTAACCACTCAATTGACCCTGTCTCCACCACACTCTCAGGCAGCGCATTCCAGACCCTAACCACTCGATTGACCCTGTCTCCCCCACACTCTCAGACAGTGCACTCCAGATCCTAACCACTCGATTGTCCCTGTCTCCCCCACACTCTCAGACAGTGCATTCCAGATCCTAACAACTCGCTGTGTGAAAAAGTTTCTCCTCGTGTCTCCTTTGCTTCTTTTACCAATTACCTTAAATCTGTGCCCTGTGGCTCTCAATCCTTCCACCAATGAGAACAGTTTCTCCCTATCTTCTGTCCAGACCCCTCATGATTTTGAACACCTCCATGCAATCTCCTCTCAGCTTCTCCTCTCCAAGGAAAACAGTCCCAATCTCTCCAATTTTACATCATAACTGAAGTTCCTCATCCCTGGAATCATTCTTGTAAATCTCTTCTGTGCTCTCTCCAACGCCTTCACTTCCTTTCTAAAGTATAGCGCCAGAACTGAACAATACTCCAGATGAGGTCTAACTAGTGTCTTATACAAGGTCAGCATAACCACCCTGCTCTTGACTCTGTTACGATTCCCCAGCTGAGCTTACTCCTGGACAAGTCAGATCGCAGGGTTGAACCCAGCTTGATAGATCCTAACTTTTAATTGTTTGTTTAGATACATGGAGAGTGTCAACTGAACAGAGTCACAGGAGTCAGCTGATGAATATTTAACAATAGAATAAAACATTTATTAAACAAGAAAGGATGAACTATATTACGATACTCCTTCACCCACACTATACCTTTACAGATATATACAGATTTGTAAGGATAACATAAGTTGCAAAAGTTCTCTTATACTCTAATGTTCCCAGTAAATACACAGTCCATGTAAATCCATGGGGACCTGTGGTCAGACACACCGCACTCTGAAACCAAGGGCAACATTTCCAGGTTGGTGGGTGGTACAATCGGCGGGTCCAGGAGAGGCTGGGGAATGTGCCGCTGACTGTGATTGGCTCCTGACCGCGATTTCACGCTGGCTGGCCAACCAACAACCAGCCAGCCTGGAGCACGCACTGAAACGCTCAGCACTGCTGGGGTGGGAGGGAGGGACGGAGGGGGGTGGGAGGGAGGGACGGAGGGGGGTGGGGGGGGAGGGGGGGTGGGAGGGAGGGACGGAGGGGGGTGGGAGGGAGGGACGGAGGGGGGGTGGGGGGGAGGGGGGTGGGAGGGAGGGACGGAGGGGGGTGGGAGGGAGGGACGGAGGGGGGTGGGAGGGAGGGGGGAGGGAGGGACGGAGGGGGGGGTGGGAGGGACGGAGGGGAGGGGGGGGTGGGAGGGAGGGACGGAGGGGGGTGGGAGGGAGGGACGGAGGGGGGTGGGAGGGAGGGACGGAGGGGGTTGGGGGGGAGGGGGGTGGGAGGGAGGGACGGAGGGGGGTGGGAGGGAGGGACGGAGGGGGGTGGGTGGGAGGGACGGAGGGGGGGTGGGGGGGGGGGGGGGTGGGAGGGAGGGACGGAGGGGGGTGGGGGGGAGGGGGGTGGGAGGGAGGGACGGAGGGGGGTGGGGGGGAGGGGGGGTGGGAGGGAGGGACGGAGGGGGGTGGGAGGGAGGGACGGAGGGGGGTGGGAGGGAGGGGGAGGGAGGGACGGAGGGGGGTGGGAGGGAGGGACGGAGGGGGGTGGGAGGGAGGGGGAGGGAGGGACGGAGGGGGGGTGGGAGGGACGGAGGGGAGGGGGGGTGGGAGGGAGGGACGGAGGGGGGTGGGGGGGGAGGGGGGTGGGAGGGAGGGACGGAGGGGGGTGGGAGGGAGGGACGGAGGGGGGTGGGGGGGAGGGGGGTGGGAGGGAGGGACGGAGGGGGGTGGGGGGGAGGGGGGTTGGAGGGAGGGACGGAGGGGGGGTGGGGGGAGGGACGGAGGGGGGTGGGGGGGAGGGGGGTGGGAGGGAGGGACGGAGGGGGGTGGGGGGGAGGGGGGTGGGAGGGAGGGACGGAGGGGGGTGGGAGGGAGGGACGGAGGGGGGTGGGAGGGAGGGACGGAGGGGGGTGGGCAGTGACATAAGCACGGGGCATGGCAGGGGGTGTTGGTGGAGGGGGGGGAAGCGCTGAATGAAATCTCCCTGAAGACAGAGCTGCTGCTGCCTCTGGGAGCTGAAGAATTCAATATGTAAACGATGAAAATTCTGTGCATACATTTTTTTATTGAATAACAGTAACCTCATCCTGCCCTTGGATAAGGTTTCGTCAGAAATGCGGAGTCTGCCTGACAGATTTGCCTGTGAAGTTAAACGGACCAGGAAAAATCGGGGCCAGTTGCAGCTTTAATGGGTTTAATTGTCCTCTTAATTGTCAGCGAGTGTGCTTGCAGCTTTTGTGTGTGCTCGCCTACCGGAATATTGCGCAATCGCGGGATGATGCTCACCTGATGTCACCACGCGCTGCTTTACCCTCGAGTGGGTCGAGCGTGTCACACGCCAACCTGAAAATTCTGCCCCAAGTGACAGATGCCACCCCAGACAGATGCTATGGTTCTCTCCTCAGCTCGCTCTGGACGTGTGTCACACTGTGAGCCAATCTCACTGAACTCCGTCTTTCACATGAGGCTTTCCAATCTCCACTGTCCAAGAATTCACTTTGTAACCTTCTACCAAACCGATTCTTTCTCTCAGATGCTGTCTGCAAGGGTTCACCTCCAGGGTTTCGGACTCTCCTTCCGATGTTCCTCTTCCCTGGGTCATCATCGAGTATTCAAGTTATCTTCCACTCACTGTCTCTCACCAACCCAGCCGTAAACAGTACCACCGCTTCACACACCCAAAGCGAAAAGTTATAAACCTTCAGTTGTCTCTTTGGACCATTTTGTCTCTTGCAAGCTGCTCTCGATTTAAATCTGCTTTCTGCAGCTTTTGTAAGACAATAAAACCATAAGGCTTAGCAGCAGAAGTAGGCCATTCGGCCCATCGAGTCTGTTCTGCCATTCAATGAGTTCATGGCTGATCTGATAATCCTCAACTCCACTTTCCTGCCTTTTCCCCATAACCCTTGTTTCCCTTACTGATTAAAAATCTGTCTATCTCAGCCTTGAATATACTTAATGACCCAGACTCTACAGCCCTCTGTGGTAAAGAATTCCATAGATTCACTACCCTCTGAGAGAAGAAATTCCTCCTCATCTCTGTTTTAAGTTGGGACCCCTTACTCTGAGATTATGTCCTCTGGTCCTAGACTCTCCCACAAGGGGAAACAACCTCTCAGCATCTACCCGGTCGAGCCTCCTAAGAATCTTATATGTTTCAATAAGGTCGCCTCTCATTCTTCTAAACTCCAATGAGTACAGGTCCAAACTACTCAACCTCTCCTCATAAGAAAATCCCTCCATCCCTGGGATCAACCTAGTGAACTTTCTCTGGACTGCCTCCAATGCCAGTATATCTTTCCTTAGATAAGGGGACTAAAACTGTCCAAAGTATTCTAGGTGTGGTCTAACTGGTGCCTTGTATAGTTTTAGCAGGACTTCCCTATTTTTATACTCCATTCCTTTTGAAATAAAGGCCATGATTTAATTTGCCTCCCCTATTACCTGCCGAACCTATATGCTAGCTTTTTTGGGATTCATGCATGAGGACCCCCAAATCCATAGAACCACAGAACCACAGAACACTACAGCACAGAAAACAGGCCATTCAGCCCTTCTAGTCTGCCCCGAAATATTATTCCGCTAGTCCCATTGACCTGCACCCAGTCCATAACCCTCCAGACCTCTCCCATCCATGTATCTATCTATATATACAAATCCTTCTGTGCTGCAGCTTTCTGCAGTCTTTCTCCATGTAAATAATACTCAGCTCCTCTATTCTTCCTGCCAAAATGCATAACCTCACATTTTCCCACATTATATTCCATCTGCCAAGTTTTTGTCCATTCACCTAACCTGTCTATATCCCTCTGTAGACTCCTTGTGTCATCCTCACCACTTGCTTTCCCACCTATTTTTGTGTCATCTGCAAACTTGGTGATAGTACAATCACTTCCCTCATCCAAGTCATTAATATATATTGTAAATAATTGTGGCCTCAGCACTGATCCCTGTGGCACTCCACTGGTTACAGGTTGCCATCCTGAAACTGCCCCCCTTATCCCAACTCTCTGCCTTCTATTAGTTAGCCAATCCTCTATCCATGCTAATATAATACCCCCAACATCATGGGCTCTTATCTTATTAAGTAACTTTATATGCAGAACCTTATTGAACACCTTTTGGAAATCCAAATATATCACATCTACTGGTTCCCCTTTATCTATCCTGCTTGTTACCTCCTCAAAGAATTCTAATAAATTTGTCAGTCATGATTTCCCCTTCATAGCCATGCTGACTCTGCTTGATTAGATTATGTATTTCTAAATGCTCTACTATTACATCCTTTATAATTGACCCCAACGTTTTCCCAATGACAGATGTTAAGCTAACTGGCCTACAATTACCTGTTTTTTGTCTCCCTCCATTTTTGAATAAGGGTGTTACATTAGCAGTTTTCCAATCCTCTGGGACTTTTCCAGAATCTAAGGTTTCTTGGAAGATTACTACCAGTGCATCCACTATCTCTTTAATATCCTAGGATGCAACCCATCAGGGTCCAGGGGACTTATCGGCCTTTAGCCCCATTAGTTTCCCTAGTGTTTTTTCTCTACTGATAGTTATTGTATTTATTTCCTCCCCACATTTTGCCCCTTGATTATTTAGTATTTTTGGAATGATATTAGTGGCTTCTACCGTAAGGACTGATGTAAAGTATTTATTCAACTCCTCTTGCCATTTCCTGGTTCCCCATTATTATTTCCCCAGCTTCATTCTCTAAGGGGTCTATGCTCACTTTGGCCTCTCTCTTCCTTTTTATATATTTAAAGAAGCTCTTACTGTCCATTTTTATATTACTTGCTAGTTTACCCTCAAAGTTTATTTTCTCCCTCTCTATTTGTCTCTTTAAATCTGAAGCTTGGACCCTTCCTCTCTGTTTCTCACTTTTATCTTCACTAACAGGACCTTTTCCAGGTTCCTGTCCTTCCCTTGACTGGAAGGTTTTCTTGGGACTTTCTCCTGTTCCACTCGCCTGGATGTTTGGAGTTTTTCCTTAGCCTGGGACTGGCTCTGTCCCCTTGGCTCCAGTCTCTCTCTGGCTGCTACTTTCAAGCAGTGTTAGGTCAGAGTTGGCTCCCTGCCTGTTCTAGGCTGCTTCTCTGACAGCTGTCTTCAAAACCAACTGAACTCCAACAGCTTCCAAAACAAACTGCTGTTTCTAGCTTTTCTGCGTGTCTGTGGGAGGGACCTGCCTTTCTGGCCCCCTGTTGCTAGGCAACAGTCCAATTCTTCGACTCTTGTTTGTTTAACCTACAGATGTGCTATGGGAAGACTCAACAAATCTCTGGGAATTGCTGGGAAAACTTGAGCTTTCGGTGGGCAATTTCCCTGTGCACTGGGATGTTCTGGAAACGTCTCCAGCCCTGAGCTGGAGTCGGAGGGTGGGATTGTCCATCCCGGCCCTCAGTCCTGTGGTGGGGGCAGGAACCAGGAGTGTTAATGGCCACAGTGACCAGTGGAAACTGCGCCACATTGTGCAACACTGGCCTAGGCAGAGCCTCGATGTCCTGCACAATGAGGAGGGCAGGATGGTGCGCACCCCAGTGTCATATCTGGGGGCCATATTTACAAGGCGTCCAGACAGCAACTTACCCACCGTGGATGGAGGAGATACCCTGGTGACCCCAGTGACCTCCGGCCCCGGGTTCAGCCACGCTCCCCTCAGCGTTGGGGAACAGGAGCGCCCCCTGTACCCTGAGGATGGAAGGAGGAGGCCGAGACCTGTGACTGACCCTGCCGGGGAGGGAGTCACCAGGGGTGGCCAGTGCCCACTGCCTCCACTGGACGACCACCCTCCAGTGCAGGAAACAGATGGATGACCTCATCCCTGCTGCCAGGGGAAGTGAACACCGACTGCTCCCACTCACCTCACTGAATGGGGGAGGGGGCACGGGCCAAGGGCACTGTCTGTGCGGCCTAGACAGAAAAGAGCTACTCAGTGTGATAGGTGATGCCTCACAGCCTCACTGCTGTCCATCTAGTCTGCAGGAGGAGAGGCCACTGTGGGTCCCTGACCCTCCCTAAAAGAGCTGGGGTAGGGGGAAGGGGGTTGATGTGTTGAGGGCACCACTAGGGACAGGTATCTGTGAGTCTTACCCCCTGTCCGCACAGGCACTGGAGGGTGTTGTCCAGGACCCTAGTGGACAACCTGCAGTGCATCAATCACATGACACACAGTCCAGTGGGGTATTTTTAAGAGTGGAAGCAGCAAAAAGACACCTGAAACCCAGTTGCTCTCAACACCACCTTCTCCCTTTGTACAGGAAAAGCTGAGGCACAACAGGAGAGAGAGAGAGAGACAGAGAGAGGGGGAGAGAGAGAAGGGGAGAGAGAGAAGGGGAGAGAGAGAGGGGGAGAGAGAGAGGGGGAGAGAGAGAGGGGGAGAGAGAGAGACGGGGGACGGACGGACGGAGAGAGAGAGAGACGGGGGACGGACGGACGGAGAGAGAGAGAGAGAGAGAGAGACGGACGGACAGAGAGAGAGCACATCAATCACATGACACACAGTCCAGTGGGGTATTTTTAAGAGTGGAAGCAGCAAAAAGACACCTGAAACCCAGTTGCTCTCAACACCACCTTCTCCCTTTGTACAGGAAAAGCTGAGGCACAACAGGAGAGAGAGACGGGGAGAGAGAGAGACGGGGAGAGAGAGAGACGGGGAGAGAGAGAGAGACGGGGAGAGAGAGAGAGACGGGGAGAGAGAGAGAGACGGGGAGAGAGAGAGAGACGGGGAGAGAGAGAGAGACGGGGAGAGAGAGAGAGACGGGGAGAGAGAGAGAGAGACGGGGAGAGAGAGAGAGAGAGACGGGGAGAGAGAGAGAGACGGGGAGAGAGAGAGAGAGACGGGGAGAGAGAGAGAGAGACGGGGAGAGAGAGAGAGAGACGGGGGAGAGAGAGAGAGAGACGGGGAGAGAGAGAGAGAGACGGGGAGAGAGAGAGAGACGGGGAGAGAGAGAGAGACGGGGAGAGAGAGAGAGACGGGGAGAGAGAGAGAGACGGGGAGAGAGAGAGAGAGACGGGGAGAGAGAGAGAGACGGGGAGAGAGAGAGACGGGGAGAGAGAGAGAGAGACGGGGAGAGAGAGAGAGAGACGGGGGGGGAGAGAGAGAGAGACGGGGAGAGAGAGAGAGAGAGACAGAGAGAGAGAGAGAGACGGGGAGAGAGAGAGAGAGAGACGGACAGACAGAGAGAGAGAGAGAGACGGACAGACAGAGAGAGAGAGAGAGACGGACAGACAGAGAGAGAGAGAGAGACGGACAGACAGAGAGAGAGAGAGAGACGGACAGACAGAGAGAGAGAGAGAGACGGACAGACAGAGAGAGAGAGAGAGAGAGACGGACAGACAGAGAGAGAGAGAGAGAGACGGACAGACAGAGAGAGAGAGAGAGAGACGGACAGACAGAGAGAGAGAGAGAGAGACGGACAGACAGAGAGAGAGAGAGAGAGACGGACAGACAGAGAGAGAGAGAGAGACGGACAGACAGAGAAAGAGAGAGAGAGACGGACAGACAGAGAGAGAGAGAGAGACGGACAGACAGAGAGAGAGAGAGAGACGGACAGACAGAGAGAGAGAGAGACGGACAGACAGAGAGAGAGAGAGAGACGGACAGACAGAGAGAGAGAGAGAGAGACGGACAGACAGAGAGAGAGAGAGAGACGGACAGACAGAGAGAGAGAGAGAGACGGACAGACAGAGAGAGAGAGAGAGACGGACAGACAGAGAGAGAGAGAGAGAGACGGACAGACAGAGAGAGAGAGAGAGAGACGGACAGACAGAGAGAGAGAGAGAGAGAGAGACGGACAGACAGAGAGAGAGAGAGAGAGAGAGAGACGGACAGACAGAGAGAGAGAGAGAGACGGACAGACAGAGAGAGAGAGAGAGAGAGAGACGGACAGACAGAGAGAGAGAGAGAGAGAGAGAGAGACGGACAGACAGAGAGAGAGAGAGAGAGAGAGAGAGAGACGGACAGACAGAGAGAGAGAGAGAGAGAGAGACGGACAGACAGAGAGAGAGAGAGAGAGAGAGACGGACAGACAGACAGAGAGAGAGAGAGAGAGACGGACAGACAGAGAGAGAGAGAACATGGGTGGGGGCCGGTCTGAGCTCAGGACCCTCACTGAGTTTGAGGAGCGGGAAGCAGAGCCTGTGGTGGACAGAGGAGTGGGTGGTGGACAGAGGAGTGGGTGGGGGACAGAGGAGTGGGTGGGGGACAGAGGAGTGGGTGGGGGACAGAGGAGTGGGTGGGGGCAGCTTCTATCCAGGAAGGACCCATGCATAATGTAGCCACATAGAAACCCAAGGCTCATGTGTTCCGCCATGTTGGAGGAGCTGATGCAGTCACTCGAGGTCTCCTCTCTCACTCACAGGTACCAGCAGGAAGAGGGGAGGGGACGAAGAAGGAGTCCTGTCCCTCAGGGGACCGAGGACATTGAGGAGGAGGAAGAGTGTGTGCCTGTAGAGCTGTTACCGCAGCTACTGCAGCCTCCGCCAGTGCAGAGGCACACTCAGCAGGTACTACACCTCGTTCAGGTAGAGCCTCACAAGCTGGTGGTCACTGCACAGCCACATCTGCAGCAGGAGGAGGCAGGGTCAGCCAAGGAGCAGTGTTGGGGAAGAGACATCTGCGATGTCTGAGTCAGATGATTGGCCCTGCACTAGGTGCTGGAGATGTAGTGAGATGAGGGGGAATTAGGTTTCTTTCAATTAACTCAGTACGATGGATTTATTATATAACAAAACTTTTTTAAACAGGTTGCAAGAGCTGGTTAACACAATTTGTAATCTTGAAGTGTAGCTATCTATCGCTTTTACACGCACACACACACACATGCACACACACACGCACACACATGCACACACACACACACACACATGCACACACACACACACACATGCACACACACACGCACACACATGCACACACACACACACACACATGCACACACACACACATGCACACACACACACACACACACGCACACACACACACACGCACACACACGCACACACACACACATGCACACACACACGCACACACATGCACACACACACACATGCACACACACACACACACACACACGCACACACACACACATGCACACACACACGCACACACATGCACACACACACACAAACAAAGGACAAACAAATAGAGTCTCTGCCGAGATGGGCAGGTGAAGAAAAAAACTTTACAATAAGGATAAAATTCACAGGTTTTGATGCTGACAATCTGGTGCTCCCTCGTGCAAGGGCAGGTCGCTAGTCCAGTAGATGTCTGCCATTTCTCACCAATGGAGCTTGAGCTGTGGGGAGAATAGAGCCGGGTCAATCTTGTTTGTCTCAGCCTCTCAGGTTTCCAAAAACAGATAAGTTCTCCTGAGATGAGGTTACCTAGCTGGATACTGATACCCAAACTGTACTTCAAGCAGGGCAAGGAGAACGTGAGCTGAGCAGCTTTTCCCCTTCTCAGTTCATTCCTAACTTAGTTCAAAGCAATTAGTTCAAAGCATAAAGCTCCTCCGTCAGGTGATTTCCAGTAAATCACCAGGCCTTTGCCTTGAAAATAACTTTTTCCCATCAATTAAAGTGATTGCAATTCAAATAGACAAATAGCTCTCCTCTACAATTGCCATGCTGGTCATTTAGCTGATGTCATGTGATTTCTTAGAAAAGTCAAGCTTGCTTCAGTCCGAGATGAACTTATGACCTTAAAAAAATCCAGGTCAGCTCCCAAGTGTCCAAATAATGCAATTTCCTTCCAAATTTTAACAGAAATGATGTAGATATGATTCTGACGAGATAAAGGGTTTTGCAGATATAGGTCTAAAAGCACTCATCAGTCCCAATGTCCTCGTGCTACATGCTGGGTTCCCCTTCAGCTGTCCAGCTGAGATGTGTTTCCGCTGCCCCCAATGACCTGAACCCATGCAGCATTTCGAGATCACCAACACGAGGCTGTAGACTTGTGAGCAGCCATGATTGTCGTAACCTTCTAGGTATGGTCCAATACCCCTCCACCCTTAACCATTGACCCCCCCCTCCCCGCCTGCTCACCAGGTGTGACTTTGACCTTCCCACAGTTACCCTTCAACCTGTTCCCATCACCCTCTGTCCCGTGCAGGTGAAGGTCCAGATCCCCAATCTTTCCGAGGAGTCCAGCCTCCGCCATAATCATAGATCTGACCCCTCTCTCCCTATCTACCCCCTGAATCCACTTCTCCATCTGTATCCCCTACTACAGCCCTCAGTATCTGTTCACTTGCCACCACCAGACCCTCACCCTCCCAGTCTATCAGATCCCACTGCCCCCTTTAACCCTTACCATCCCTTCCTTTCGCCAATTCCCTCAGTATGGCCCTCAGGGTTCATCAGTTGCCAACACTGACCCCTGCCTCTGACCCCCTTTCCCCTCTCACCCCCATGCCCATTCACACCTGCCCAACCCCAAGCACTCCACCACAGCCCTTCCCACCCTTCTGCTCCATAATACCTCACACATTCCATGATCCTCAAAGCATCTCTCCCTTTCTCAAACCACCCCCAATCTCCCTGACCCCCTCTAGGCCTTCACACTTACCACACCTCTTCATTCCTCTCCTCCCGGTGTAATACCTCCCCAGCACAGACCATTGCCGCACAAGAGTAACACACAACTGTTCACCAGCTGGGTGAAGACCACATCCTGGGAGTTCCAGCAGGGTGAAGACCACATCCTGGGAGTTCCAGCAGGGTGAAGACCACATCCTGGGAGTTCCAGCAGAGTGAAGACCACATCCTGGGAGTTCCAGCAGAGTGAA
This sequence comes from Carcharodon carcharias, assembly GCF_017639515.1. NCBI lineage: Eukaryota > Metazoa > Chordata > Chondrichthyes > Lamniformes > Lamnidae > Carcharodon > Carcharodon carcharias. Next base: position 2,559,407 of record NC_054477.1, read on the forward strand.
GCTCACATCCTGGGAGTTCCAGCAGAGTGAAGACCACATCCTGGGAGTTCCAGCAGAGTGAAGAACACATCCTGTAAATTCAGCAGGGTGAAGCTCACATCCTGGGAGTTCCAGCAGAGTGAAGCTCACATCCTGGGAGTTCCAGCAGAGTGAAGCTCACATCCTGGGAGTTCCAGCAGAGTGAAGACCACATCCTGTAAATTCCAGCAGAGTGAAGATCACATCCTGGGAGTTCCAGCAGAGTGAAGACCACATCCTGGGAGTTCCAGCAGAGTGAAGACCACATCCTGGGAGTTCCAGCAGAGTGAAGACCACATCCTGTAAATTCCAGCAGAGTGAAGATCACATCCTGGGAGTTCCAGCAGGGTGAAGACCACATCCTGTAAATTCCAGCAGAGTGAAGATCACATCCTGGGAGTTCCAGCAGAGTGAAGCTCACATCCTGGGAGCTGCAGCAGAGTGAAGACCACATCCTGTAAATTCAGCAGGGTGAAGATCACATCCTGGGAGTTCCAGCAGAGTGAAGCTCACATCCTGGGAGTTCCAGCAGAGTGAAGCTCACATCCTGGGAGTTCCAGCAGAGTGAAGACCACATCCTGGGAGTTCCAGCAGAGTGAAGCTCACATCCTGGGAGTTCCAGCAGAGTGAAGCTCACATCCTGGGAGTTCCAGCAGAGTGAAGATCACATCCTGGGAGTTCCAGCAGAGTGAAGCTCACATCCTGGGAGTTCCAGCAGAGTGAAGCTCACATCCTGGGAGTTCCAGCGGAGTGAAGCTCACATCCTGGGAGTTCCAGCGGAGTGAAGCTCACATCCTGGGAGTTCCAGCGGAGTGAAGACCACATCCTGGGAGTTCCAGCGGAGTGAAGCTCACATCCTGGGAGTTCCAGCGGAGTGAAGCTCACATCCTGGGAGTTCCAGCAGAGTGAAGCTCACATCCTGGGAGTTCCAGCAGAGTGAAGCTCACATCCTGGGAGTTCCAGCAGAGTGAAGCTCACATCCTGGGAGTTCCAGCAGAGTGAAGCTCACATCCTGGGAGCTCTAGCCGGGTGAATATCCACGTGGTTGATGCTCCACCCACTGCTGCACCTGGTGTATCAGGGCCCTTGGTTTTTGGAGGCCTCCATCTAACTCTCTCTGAAAGCTGCCCCAGCTGAGTCCCAGCATGTCCACCCCACTTTGGTGTGGATGTGTTCCAGACCGGTGTGATATCCCCCTGGCAGTGTGGACAATTGGACAGGGTGTACAATTCAGTTTGGGTTTTCATCTACATTCCATTCATTGGATTGAAAACATCGTCACACCGGCCTCTGCTGGGACTGGTGACCCACCATGATGGGACTGTAAAATTCCGCCCATAGTCTATCAACTGAGCCCCCAATCACTCTCACTGATTCCCCTGATACCCCCAGCCAGAAACCCTGACCCCTTTACACTATCTGACTGGTGCCAACCACCTGACTCCCCTCCAAACTAACTCTACCCTCCCACCTACCCACCTTACCCACCTCAGTCACTGTACCCACATTTACCCTACCCCCATACCAATCCTACCCGCTCATGCACTTACCTCACCCACCCTACGCTGATACATCACCCACCCTATATATATACCTCACCCACCCTATACATATACCTCACCCACCCTACGCTGATACCTCACCCACCCTATACATATACCTCACCCACCCTATACATATACCTCACCCACCCTACGCACATACCTCACCAACCCTACTCACATACCTCACCCACCCTACGCACATACCTCACCCACCCTATACATATACCTCACCCACCCTATACATATACCTCACCCACCCTACGCACATACCTCACCCACCCTACGCACATACCTCACCCACCCTACTCACATACCTCACCCACCCTACGCACATACCTCACCCACCCTATACATATACCTCACCCACCCTATACATATACCTCACCCACCCTACGCACATACCTCACCCACCCTATACATATACTTCACCCACCTACACATATACCTCACCCACCCTATACATATACGTCACCCACCCTACGCATATACCTCACCCACCCTACACATATACCTCACCCACCCTATACATATACCTCACCCACCCTATACATATACCTCACCCACCCTACGCACATACCTCACCCACCCTACGCACATACCTCACCCACCCTACGCACATACCTCACCCACCCTACGCACATACCTCACCCACCCTACGCACATACCTCACCCACCCTACGCACATACCTCACCCACCCTACGCACATACCTCACCCACCCTACGCACATACCTCACCCACCCTACGCACATACCTCACCCACCCTACGCACATACCTCACCCACCCTACGCACATACCTCACCCACCCTACGCACATACCTCACCCACCCTACGCACATACCTCACCCACCCTACGCACATACCTCACCCACCCTACACACATACCTCACCCACCCTATACATGTACCTCACCCACCCTACGCACACACCTCACCCACCCTACGCACATACCTCACCCACCCTATACATATAACTCACCCACCCTATACATGTACCTCACCCACTCTATACATATACCTCACCCACCCTACACACATACCTCACCCACCCTATACATATACTTCACCCACCTACACATATACCTCACCCACCCTATACATATACCTCACCCACCTACACACATACCTCACCCACCCTATACATATACCTCACCCACCCTACACACATACCTCACCCACCCTATACATATACTTCACCCACCTACACATATACCTCACCCACCCTATACATATACGTCACCCACCCTACGCATATACGTCACCCACCCTACGCATATACATCACCCACCCTACACATATACCTCACCCACCCTATACATATACCTCACCCACCCTATACATATACCTCACCCACCCTACACATATACCTCACCCACCCTACACATATACCTCACCCACCCTACACACATACCTCACCCACCCTACACACATACCTCACCCACCCTACACACATACCTCACCCACCCTACGCACATACCTCACCCACCCTACACACATACCTCACCCACCCTATACATCACCCACCTACACATATACCTCACCCATCTACACATATACCTCACCCACCCTATACATATACCTCACCCACCCTACACACATACCTCACCCACCCTACGCACATACCTCACCCACCCTACACATATACCTCACCCACCCTACACATATACCTCACCCACCCTACACATATACCTCACCCACCCTACACATATACCTCACCCACCCTACACATATACCTCACCCACCCTACACACATACCTCACCCACCCTACACACACACCTCACCCACCTACACACATACCTCACCCACCCTATACATATACCTCACCCAATCTACACACATACCTCACCCACCCTATACACGTACCTCACCCACCCTATAAATATACCTCACCCACCCTATACATATACCTCACCCACCCTATACATCACCCACCTACACATATACCTCACCCATCTACACATATACCTCACCCACCCTACACATATACCTTACCCACCCTACACATATACCTCACCCACCCTACACATATACCTCACCCACCCTATACATATACCTCACCCACCCTATACATATACCTCACCCACCCTATACATATACCTCACCCACCCTACGCACATACCTCACCCACCCTACACATATACCTCACCCACCCTACACATATACCTCACCCACCCTACACATATACCTCACCCATCCTACACATATACCTCACCCACCCTATACATATACCTCACCCACCCTATACATATACCTCACCCACCCTATATATATACCTCACCCACCCTATACATATACCTCACCCACCCTATACATATACCTCACCCACCCTATACATATACCTCATCCACCCTACACATATACCTCACCCACCCTACGCACATACCTCACCCACCCTACGCACATACCTCACCCACCCTACGCACATACCTCACCCACCCTACGCACATACCTCACCCACCCTATACATATACCTCACCCACCCTACGCACATACCTCACCCAGCCTACGCACATACCTCACCCACCCTACCCACATACCTCACCCACCCTACCCACATACCTCACCCACCCTATACATATACCTCACCCACCCTACGCACGTACCTCACCCACCCTACGCACGTACCTCACCCACCCTACGCACGTACCTCACCCACCCTACGCACGTACCTCACCCACCCTACGCACGTACCTCACCCACCCTACGCACGTACCTCACCCACCCTACGCACGTACCTCACCCACCCTACGCACGTACCTCACCCACCCTACGCACGTACCTCACCCACCCTACGCACGTACCTCACCCACCCTACGCACATACCTTCTCACTGTAGTTGTTGTCAAAGCAGTTTGCTGATTGTTAAACTCTTCACTTACTGAACAATGCAGCTGGTAGTACACAGAAGGAGGTGTGCTCTCTGCCTGCGCTCTCTGCGCCTGCTCCCTCTCAGGTTTCCTGCACTCAGTCACATGTGAAGGATCTTCCATCAGAAGATCACAAGGTCGGTCTGAAACATTGGAGGAAGATAAGGGAACATTTTTTTGTCTGACAAAGGGTCAGAAATAGGTCAAGGGGACGAGGTCATCATAAATCAAATCGAGGCAAACCTCAGGATTGGGCCAGAGATATTTTGAAATGAAAGATTAGAGGGAGCTTTACTCTGTATCTAACCCCCTGCTGTACCTGCACTGGGAGTGTTTGATGGGGACAGTGTAGAGGGAATTTTAATCTGTATCTAACCCCGTGCTGTACCTGCCCTGGGAGTGTTTGATGGGGACAGTGTAGAGGGAGATTTACTCTGTATCTAACCCCGTGCTGTACCTGTCCTGGGAGTGTTTGATGGGGACAGTGTAGAGGGAGATTTACTCTGTATCTAACCCCGTGCTGTACCTGTCCTGGGAGTGTTTGATGGGGAGTGTGTAGAGAGAGCTTTACTCTGTTTCTAACCCCGTGCTGTACCTGTCCTGGGAGTGTTTGATGGGGACAGTGTAGAGAGAGCTTTACTCTGTATCTAACCCCGTGCTGTACCTGTCCTGGGAGTGTTTGATGGGGACAGTGTAGAGGGAGCTTTACTCTGTATCTAACCCCGTGATGCACCTGTCCTGGGAGTGTTTGATGGGGACAGTGTAGAGCGAGCTTTACTCTGTATCTAATCCCGTGCTGTACCTGTCCTGGGAGTGTTTGATAGGAACAGTGTAGAGGGAGCAAATTACTGCCCAAGCAGTTTGCAAAGGGTTATAGACAGGTCAAGTAAGTGGGCAAAAATTTAATCGATTGAGTATAATGTGGGAAAAAGGGAACTTGTCCACATTGACAGGGAGAGTCGAAAAGCAGTATACATTTTAAATGGAGAGCGATTGTAGATCCTGGTGTTACTGAGGGACCTGGGTGTCCTGGTACATGAATCACAAAAAGTCAGTCTGCAGGTACAGCAAGTGATTAGGAAGGCAAATGGGATGTTGGTGTTTATTGCAAAGGGAATGGAATATAAAATTAGGGATGTTTTACTGCAGCTGTACAGGGCTTTAGTTCACAGAATCATAGAATTGTTACAGCATAGGGGAAGGCCATTTGGCCCATTGTGTCTGCAGTGATTCTCCAATGAGCAACTCACCCAGTGCCATTCTCCCACCTTCTCCCCGTAACCCTGACCATTCTTCCTTTTCACATAACTGTCTAATTCCCTTTTCAAAGCCTCGATTGAACCTGCCTCCCCCACACTCTCAGGCAGCTCATTCCAGGCACAAACCACTCGCTGGGGGAGAAAGTTTTTCATCATATCACTTTTGTTTCGTTTGTTAATCACTTTAAATCTGTGCCCCCTCGTTGTCAATCCTTCCACCAATGGGAACAGCTTCTCCCTATCTACTCTTTCCAGACCCCTCATGATTTTGAACATCTCTATCATATCTCATCTCAGCTTCTTCTCTCCAAGGAGAACAGTCCCAACCTCTCCAATCTATCCTCATAGCTGAAGTTTCTCATTTCTGGAACCATTCTTGTAAATCTCTTCTGCCCTCTCTCCAATGTGTTCACATCCTTCCTATAGTGTGGTGCCAAACTGTACACAATATTCCAGCTGAGGTCTAACGAGTGTCTTATATAAATTCAGCATAACCTCCTTGCTCTTTTACTCTCTGCCCCTATTAATAAAGCCCAGGATACTGTATACCTTATTAACTGCTCTCTCCACCTGTCCTGCTACATGCAATGATCTATGCACATATACACCCAGGTCTTTCTGCTCCTGCACCCCCCATTAAGAATTGTACCCGTTATTTTGTATTGTCTCCATGTACTTTCTACCAAAATGAATCACTTCACATTTCTCCACATTGAACTTCATCTTCCACCTATGCACCCATTCCACCAACTTCTCTATGTCCTTTTGAAGCTCTTCTCTCTCCTCCTCACAGTTCACAATGTTTCCAAGTACTTTTTCATCTTCAAATATTGGAAGTGTCCCCTGTACACCAAGGGCCAGGTCATTAATATATATCAGCAAAAACAAGGGTCCCAATACGGACCCCTGGAGAACTCCACTCCAAACCTTCCTCCAGCCCGAAAAACACCCATGAATCATTACTCTCTGTTTCCTGTCACTCACTCAATTTTGTATCCACATTGCTGCTGCCAAGTTTATTTTGTGAGCTATAATTTTGTTGACTGGTCTGTTGTGTGGCCCTGTATCGAATGCCTTTTTTGAAGTCCATGTACACCATAATCAGCAGCATTACCCTCATCGATCCACTCTGTTCTCGTCAATCCTCTCTGTTACCCCACCATTACCCCAGCATTACCCTCATTGATCCTCTCTGTTACCTCATCAAAAAACTCTGGCAAGTTAGTTAAGCACAATTTTCCCTTAACAAATCCGTGTTGGCTTTCCTTAATTAACCCACAGTTATTTGTCCCGGATATTTTTTATTCATTCATGGGATGTGGACTTCGCTGGCTGGGTCAGCATTTATTAAACTACAGGCCAGTTAGCCTGACATCTGTCACAGGGCAAAGGTTGGAAGCTACTATTACAGATGTTGTAGCAGGACACTTGGAAAAGTTTAAGGCAATCAGGTAAAGTCAATATTGTTTTGTGAAAGGGAAATCATGTTTAACCAATTTATTGGAGTTCTTTGAAGGAGCCACATGTGCTGTGGATAAAGGGGAACCAGTGGATGTGCTGTACTTAGATTTCCAGAGGCATTTAATAAAGTTCCACATCAAAGGTATTTTCAGAAAATAAAAGCTCATGATGTAGGGGGTAACATATTGACAGGGATAGAAGATTGGCTGGCTAAGAGGAAAAAGCAGAGGGTTGGCATAAATGGGCCTTTCTGGTTGGTGGGATGTAACGAGTGGTGCACCACAGGGATCAGTGCTGGGACCTCAACTGTTTACAATTTATATAAATGAGTTGGATGACGGGACTGAAGGTATGATGACTCAAAGATAGGTGGGAACATAAGTTGTGAGGAGGACATATGGAAGCTACAAAGTGACATCGATATGTTGTGAGTGGGCAAAGACCTTGCAAATGGAGTATAATGTGGGAAAATGTGAAATTGTCCATTTTGGCAGGAAGAATAAAAAAGAAGCTTATTATCTAAATGATGAGAGATTACAGAGCTCTGAGATTCAGAGGGATCTGGGTGTCCTAGTGCATGAATCACAAAAGGTTAGTGTGCAGGTACAGCAGGTAATTAGGAAAGCTAATAGAATGTTATCATTTATTGTGAGGGGAACTGAATACAAAAGTAGGGAGTTTATGCTTCAGTTGTACAGGGCACTGGTGAGACCATATCTGGAGTGCAGTGTACAGTACTGGTCTCCTTATTTAAGGAATGATGTAAATGAGTTCAGAGAAGGTTTACCAGACTAATACCTGGAATGAGCAGGTTAGGTTTGTATCCATTGGTGTTTAGAAGGGTAAGAAGAGACTTAACTGAAACCCTTAAGATCCTGAGGGGCCTTGACAGGGGGATGTAGAGAGGATGTTTCCTCGTGTGGGAGAATCTAGAATGAGGGGTCACAGATTAAATATAAGGGGTCACTCATTTAAGACAGAGATGAGGAGAATATTTTTCTCAGAGGGTTGTGAATCTTTGGAACTCTCTTCCTCAAAAGGTGGTGGAAGCAGAGTCTTTGAATATTTTTACAGCAGAGCTAGATAGATTAAGGGGGTGAAAGGTTATCGGGGATATGGGGCTGAGGTTACATTCAGATCAGCTGTGATCTTATTGAATGGGGGAGCAGGCTTGAGGGGCCGAGTGGCCTACTCCTGCTCCTGATTCATATGTTCATATGTAAGAGATAGCAGAGGCGTAACTAATCATATGTGCTAATTTGTTTGAAAATGATATAGTGCCAGACAGCTAATGTAATTCTTACATTTCAGAAGAGGGACAGAACATGCCCAGGATTCATAGTCCAGACAAGTTTAAAGTTAGAAAATTAATGAAATCCTTCCCAAAGGAGAGAATAGAAGAATATCTAGAAATGAGAAATATAATAACGAACAGTCAGTGTGGATTTCAAAAGGTAAAATCTTGCTTGACCAACCTTTTTGAATTTTTTAAGGAGGTAACAGCGAGTGTAGACAATGGTGATGTAGTAGATTCAACTTATCTGGATTTTCAAAAGGCCTTCAATAAGGTGTTCTATAATAAACTAATGAATAAGAACCTAAGAAACAGGAGCAGGATTAGTCCATTCAGCCCCTCAAGTCTGCCCCACCATTCAGTAAGATCATGGCTGATCTGCCCCAGGCCTCAACTCCTCTTTCGTGCCAGCTCCTCATAGCCCTCAACACCCCGATATTTCAAAAATCCATCTGCCTCCTCTTTAAATACTTTCAGTGATCTAGCCTCCACAACTCTCTGGGGTAAAGAATTCCAGACATTCACTACCCTCTGAGAGAAGAAATTCCTTCCCATCTCAGTTATAAGTTAGTGTCCCCTTATTCTATAACTATGTCCCCTAGTTCGAGATTCCCTCACTAGTGGAAACACCTTCTCCACATCGATACTATCAAGTCCCCTCAGAATCTTGTAGATTTCAATAAGATCACCTCTCATTCTTCTAAACTCTAATGAATAAAGGCCTAACCTGTTTAGCCGTTCTTGATAAGTCAACCCTTTCATCGCAGGAATCAGCCTAGTGAATCCATTTTGAACTGCCTCCAATGCCAGTATATCCTTTCTTAAATACAGGGACCAAAACTGTACACAGTACTCCAGGTGCGGCCTCACCAACACCCTATACAGTTGTAACAAGGCTTCCATATTTTTAAACTTCAACCCCCTAGCAATACAGGCCAAAATTCCATTTACCTTCTTAATTACTTGCTGCACCTGCAAGCTAACCTTTTGTGTTTCATGCTCAAGAACACCCAGATCCCTCTGTGCTGCACTTTTCTGGAGTCTCTCTCCATTTAAATGATAGCCTGTCTTTTGATTCTTCCTACCAAAGTACATGACCTCACACTTTCCTACATTAAATTCCATCTGCCAAGTTTTCTCCCACTCATTCAACCTGCCTATATCCCCTTGCAGATTCCTTATGTCCCCATCACAACATGCTCTCCCATCTATTTCTGTATCATTGGCAAATTTGGATACATTACACTCAGCCCCCTCCCCCAAGTCATTAATATAGATAGTAAATAATTGAGGCCCTAGGACTGATCCTTGTGGCCCTCCAATAGTTACATCTTTCCAACCTGAAAAAGATCCATTAATCTCGACGCTCTGTCTTCTGTGTGTTAACCAATGATCGATCCATGCTAATACATTACCCCCAATACCGTGAGCTCTTATATTGTGCAATAACCTTCTACGTGGCACCTTACTGAATGCTCCTGGAAATCTAAATATACCACATCTACCGGTTCCCCTTTATCAACTCTGCTTGTTATATCCTCAAAGAACTCTAGCAAATTTGTCAATCCTGATTTCCCTTTCACAAAACCATGTTGACTCTGTTTGATTGTGTTAAGCTTTTCTAAATGTCCTGCTATTTCTTCCTTAATAATGGACTCCAGCATTTTCCAGATGACAGATGTTAGGCTGACTGGCCTATAGTTTCCTGCTTTTTGTCTCCTTCCCTTCTTGAACAGGGGTGTCACATTAGCAATTTTCCAATCCACTGGTACCCTCCTGGAATCCAGTGAGTTCTGGAACATTTTGACCAATGCCTCCACAATCCCTGCAGCCACTTCCTTTAAAACCCTTGGATGCAGGTCATCAGGTCCTGGTGACTTGTCTGCCTTTAGTCCCATTGGCTTGTCAAATACTTTGTCCCTCATGATAGAGAATGTTACAAGATCTTTCCTCCTATTCGCTCCCTGCTTATCTGATATCTTTGGAATGTTTATAGTGTCCTCCACTGTGAAGGCCAATGCAAAATTATTTATTTTAAATTATCTGCCATTTCCCTGTTCCCCATTATCAGTTCTTCAGTCACATCCTCCAAGGCCCACACTCACTTTAGCTATTCTCGCTCTCTTTTTATATACCCGTAGAAGCTCCTGTTGTTTGGTTTCATATTTCTTGCCAATTAATTTTCATAATCAATTTGCTTAAACTTCTGCCACTGCTCATCCACTGACCTTCCCCTTAGTCTATTTTCCCAGCCTGCTTTAGACAACTGTTCCTTCATAGCTCTGTAATTGCCCTTATTTAAGTTGAAGACACTGGTTTGAGACCTGAGTTGCTCACCCTCAAACTGAATTTGAAATTCTACCATGTTGTGATCACTACACCCTCGGGGATCCTTAACAATGAGATCTCTTATTAATCCCACCTCATTACACATGACTAGATCTAAAATAGTCTGTTCCTGGGTAGGTTCTGCAATGTATTACTCTAAGAAACAATCCCTGATGCACCCTGCAAATTCGTCTTCCATGTTACCCCTGACAATCTGATTTGTCCATTCAATATGCAGATTAAAATTACCCAAGACAATTGTAGCACCCTTCTTACCCTCCATCATTTCCCAATTTATTCTTTGTCCGACAGTAAGGCAACTCTTCAGGGATCTATAGATGACTCCCACCTGTGATTTCTTTCTCTTGCTATTCCTTATTTCCACCGAAACTGATTCCACATCATGATCTGTTGCATCTATATCACTACTCACCACTGCACTGATACCTTCCTTTATTAACAAAGCTACCCCATCTCCGTTTGCTTTTTGCCTATTTTTCTGGAATGTTGAATCCCCTTGAATATTGAGTTCCCCAGTCTTGGTCACCCTGCAACCATGTCTCTATAATAGCTATCGAGTCCGATTCATTTATTTCTTTTTGGCCAGAGAATGTGGAGTTGGGATACCTGGCAGAATGGGTTTCTGGCTGGCTTCAAGACAGAGAGCAGCCAGTGGGAGTAAAGGGTCGTCATTCAGAAAGTGGGAAGTGGCTGGAACCACTGCTGTTCACAACTTACATTAACGATTTGGATTTTGAAATGAAAAACACAATTTCTAGTTTTGCAGATGACACCAAATTGGCTGAATAATTAATACTGAGGAGGATTGTAACAAATTACCAGTGGAAATAATAAACTTGCAGAATTGGTAAATAGTTGGCAAATTAAGTTTAACACAGATAAATGTATTTTTTATTCATTCATGGGATGTGGGTATCGCTGGCTGGGCCAGCATTTATTATAAATGGGAGGTGGTACATGTTGATAGGATGAATAGGGAGATCACTTACTAGCTGGAAGGTGTGGGACAGGGTGGGGTAGTCTCGGGGTACAAAAACACCAATCACTGAAAGTTTCTCCACAGGTTAACAAGGCCAGAAAATAACAAACCAAGCATTAGGCTTTATTTCTAGAGGGATAGAATTGAAAGTAGGGAAGTTATGCTGAACCCGTATTGAACCTTGGTCAGACCCACACTTGGAGAACTGTGTGTAGCCCTGGTCGCCATATTATAAAAAGAATATCGAGACATGGAGAGGGTGCAGAGAAGATTTACAAGGATGAAACCCGAAATGTGTGGGTATAAATAAATGCTGGGCCAGCATTTATTGCCCATTCCTAATTGCCCTTGAGAAGGTGGTGGTGAGCTGCCTTCTTGAGCCGCTGCAGTCCATGTGGTGTAGGTACACCCACAGTGCTGTTAGGGAGGGAGTTCCAGGATTTTGACCCAGCGACAGTGAGGGAACGACGATATATTTCCAAGTCAGGATGGTGAGTGACTTGGGGAGGAAATTCCAGGTGCTGGTGTTCCCATCTATCCGCTGGCCTTGTCCTTCTAGATGGTAGTGGTCGTGGGTTTGGAAGGTGCTGTCGAAGGAGCCTTGGTGAGTTCCTGCAGTGCATCTTGTAGATGGTACACACTGCTGCTACTGTGCGGGAAACGTCGCGAAAGGATTGACAGGCTGGGTCTCCTCTCTTGAAAAACAAAGGATGAGGGGTGACTTAATAGATGTTTTTAAAATGATGAAAGGTTTTGATCGAGCGGACACAGAGAGAATGTTTCCTCTTGTGGGGAAGAGCAGAACGAGAGGCCGTCAGTATAAGATGGTCACCCAAAAAATCCAATAGGGAATCCAGAAGAAACTTCCTTCCCCAGAGAGAATGGTGAGAACGTGGAACCCACTACCACAGAGAGTGGCTGAAGTCAATACTATCGATACATTTAAGGAGAAGCTATACAACAGTTGTGGGAGAAGAGAATAGGGGGTTATGATGGTAGATTTAGATGAGGAAGGATGGGAGGAGGCTTGAGTGGAACAGAAAGGCTGGCATGGACTTCATAAATAGAGGCATAGAGTACAAGAGCAAGGAGATTATGGTGAACCTTTATAAAACACTGGTTTAGCATCAACTGGAGTACTGTGTCCAGTTCTGGGTGCCGCACTTTAGGAAGGATGTGAAGGCACTGGAGAGAGTGCAGAAAAGATTGATGAGAATGGTTTTCGCACTGAGGATCTTCAGTTACGAAGGTAGATTGGAGAAGTTGGGACTGTTCTCCTTGGAGAGGAGACGGCTGAGAGATTTGATAGAGGTGTTCAAAATCATGAGAGAGCTGGATAGAATAGAGAGGGAGAAACTGTTCCCATTGATGGAAGGATACAGAAGTAGATGGTGGAGTGGTGATAACATCACTGGCGTAGTAATTGAAAGGTCCAGGCTAACAGTCTGGGGACATGGGTTCAAACCCCACCACGGCCACTGGTCAAATTTAAATTCAATTAATAAAGTCTATTGTTCTTTAGGGAAGGAAATCTGCTGTCCTTACCTGGTCTGGCCTACATGTGACTCCAGACCCACAACAACGTTTTTGGCTTAATTGTCAACCCATCCCACAGTTTGAGGGCAATTAGAAAATGGACAACAGATGCTGAACTTTCCAGTGAGGCCCACATCCCAATGAAAAAATATAAAAAAGGCCAGCACAGATGGAAGGGAATTGGCAAAGGGAGCAGTGGTGACAATGCAAAGCTTGTTCACACAGCGAGTGGATGGGGTCTGGAATGCACTGCCTGAGAGTGTGGGGGAAGCTGGTTTCATTGTGACTTTCAAAAGAGAATTGGATCATTCTGTGAAGAGACACAAATTGCAGGGTTATGGGGAAAAGGCAGGGAAGTGGGATGAGGTGAGTTGCTTTTCTAGTGAGGCAGCACATGAACCACCTCCTGTCCTGAGACTGTTCTATCTATGGTGTGCAATATTAAATTGTCCCTCTCTCCTCTCCCTTTTTCTCTGTCTCTCTCTCTTCTCTCCCTTTACCTCTCTGCTGCTTTCTCTCTTTCTCCCCTCCTCTCTCTCCCTCCCTCCCTCTCGCTCTCTCTGTTTCTCCCTCTCTCCCTTTCTCCCTCTCTCACTCTCTCCCCCTTTCTGTCTCTGCAGGTTAAGCTTGTTCTCTGAGTGTTTGCTCTGTGCTGAGTTACCATGGCAGGCTGTGAGTCCATCACCAGTCCTGTGGTGCGACAGATTGACAAGCAGTTTCTAGTCTGCAGTATTTGCCTCGATCGCTATAACAACCCCAAGGTTCTGCCATGTCTACACACATTCTGTGAGAGGTGAGTCTGAGCAGCCTGGAGTCTGTCTGGCTACAAAACAGGATATGGGGTACAGGAGTGTTTTGGGGTACAGCATGGACGCAGGGCTGTGGGGGGAAACGGCTACAGGGGTGCAGGATATAGGTACACCCTGGGGATCCAGGATGGATCCAGCCTGGGTACTGGTATAGACCAGACACCATGTCCAGCTCTGCGCAATTACCTGTGCTGAACCCTCCATAGCCATGTTGTAGCCTCTGAATCCATGCTGCACCCCAGGCTGGTGCTGGAAGTGTGGGATGGGTGCTGGGTACTGGGTGTGGGTGCTGAAGATGGGTGCTGGGTGCAGGGTGTAGGTGCTGGGTGTAGGTGCTGGGTGTAGGTGCTGGGTGTGGGTGCTGGGTGTAGGAGCTGGGTGCTGGGTGTAGGTGCTGGGTGTAGGTGCTGGGTTTGGGTGCTGGGTGCTGGGTGTAGGTGCTGGGTGTAGGTGCTGGGTGTAGGTGCTGGGTTTGGGTGCTGGGTTTGGGTGCTGGGTGTAGGTGCTGGGTGTAGGTGCTGGGTGCTGGGTGTAGGTGCTGGGTGTAGGTGCTGGGTGTAGGTGCTGGGTGTAGGTGCTGGGTGTGGGTGCTGGGTGTGGGTGCTGGGTGTGGGTGCTGGGTGCTGGGTGCTGGGTGTGGGTGCTGGGTGCTGGGTGCTGGGTGTAGGTGCTGGGTGCTGGGTGTAGGTGCTGGGTGCTGGGTGTAGGTGCTGGGAGTAGGTGCTGGGTGCTGGGTGTAGGTGCTGGGTGCTGGGTGCTGGGTTTGGGTGCTGGGTGCTGGGTGTAGGTGCTGGGTGTAGGTGCTGGGTGTGGGTGCTGGGTTTGGGTGCAGGGTGCTGGGTGTAGGTGCGGGGTGTAGGTGTGGGTGCTGGGTGTAGGTGCTGGATGTAGGTGCTGGGTGCTGAGTGTGGGTGCTGGGTGTGGGTGCAGGGTGCTGGGTGCTGGGTGTAGGTGCTGGGTGCTGGGTGTAGGTGCTGGGTGCTGGGTGTAGGTGCTGGGTGTAGGTGCTGGGTGTAGGTGCTGGGTGTGGGTGTGGGTGCTGGGTGTAGCTGCTGGGTGTGGGTGCTGGTGCTGGGTGTGGGTGCTGGGTGTAGGTGCAGGGTGTAGGTGCTGGGTGCTGGGTGTAGGTGCTGGGTGTAGGTGCTGGGTGGGGGTGCTGGGTGTGGGTTCTGGGTGCTGGGTGTGGGTGCTGGGTGTGGGTGCTGGGTGTGGGTGCTGGTTTGGGTGCTGGTTTGGGTGCTGGGTGTGGGTGCTGGGTGCTGACTCTGGGTGTGGGTGCTGGGTTTGGGTGCTGGGTGTGGGTGCTGGTTGCTGACTCTGGGTGTGGATGCTGGATGTAGGTGCTGGGTGTAGGTGCTGGGTGTGGGTGCTGGGTTTGGGTGCTGGGTGTAGGTGCTGGGTGTGGGTGCTGGGTGTGGGTGCTGGGTGTGGGTGCTGGGTTTGGGTGCTGGGTGTGGGTGCTGGGTGTGGGTGCTGGGTGTGGGTGCTGGGTGTGGGTGCTGGGTTTGGGTGCTGGGTTTGGGTGCTGGGTGTGGGTGCTGGGTGTAGGTGCTGGGTGTGGGTGCTGGGTGTGGGTGCTGGGTGTGGGTGCTGACTCTGGGTGTGGATGTGGGTGCTGGGTGTGGGTGCTGGGTGTGGGTGCTGGGTGTGGGTGCTGGGTGTGGGTGCTGGGTGTGGGTGCTGACTCTGGGTGTGGGTGCTGGGTGTGGGTGTGGGTGCTGGGTGTGGGTGCTGACTCTGGGTGTGGGTGCTGGGTGTGGGTGCTGGGTCTGGGTGTGGGTGTGGGTGCTGGGTGTGGGTGCTGGGTCTGGGTGTGGGTGCTGGGTCTGGGTGTGGGTGCTGGGTCTGGGTGTGGGTGCTGACTCTGGGTGTGGGTGCTGGGTGTGGGTGTGGGTGTGGGGCTGACTCTGGGTGTGGGGCTGACTCTGGGTGTGGGTGCTGACTCTGGGTGCTGACTCTGGGTGTGGGTGCTGGGTGTGGGTGCTGACCCTGGGTGTGGGTGCTGACCCTGGGTGTGGGGCTGACCCTGGGTGTGGGGCTGACTCTGGGTGTGGGTGTTTGTGCTGACTCTGGGTGTGGGGCTGACTCTGGGTGTGGGGCTGACTCTGGGTGTGGGTGCTGACTCTGGGTGTGGGGCTGACTCTGGGTGTGGGGCTGACTCTGGGTGTGGGTGTGGGTGCTGACCCTGGGTGTGGGGCTGACTCTGGGTGTGGGGCTGACTCTGGGTGTGGGTGTGGGTGCTGACTCTGGGTGTGGGGCTGACTCTGGGTGTGGGTGCTGGGTCTGGGTGTGGGGCTGACTCTGGGTGTGGGTGCTGACTCTGGGTGTGGGTGCTGACTCTGGGTGTGGGGCTGACTCTGGGTGTGGGTGCTGGGTCTGGGTGTGGGGCTGACTCTGGGTGTGGGGCTGACTCTGGGTGTGGGGCTGACTCTGGGTGTGGGTGCTGGGTGTGGGTGCTGGGTGTGGGTGTGGGTGCTGACTCTGGGTGTGGGTGCTGACTCTGGGTGTGGGTGCTGACTCTGGGTGTGGGTGCTGGGTGTGCGTGTGGGTCTGGGTGTGGGGCTGACTCTGGGTGTGGGGCTGACTCTGGGTGTGGGTGTGGGTGCTGGGTGTGGGTGCTGACTCTGGGTGTGGGTGCTGACTCTGGGTGTGGGTGTGGGTGCTGGGTGTGGGTGTGGGTGCTGGGTGTGGGTGCTGACTCTGGGTGTGGGTGTGGGTGCTGGGTGTGGGTGCTGACTCTGGGTGTGGGTGCTGGGTGTGGGTGCTGGGTGTGGGTGCTGACTCTGGGTGTGGGTGCTGGGTGTGGGTGCTGACTCTGGGTGTGGGGCTGACTCTGGGTGTGGGTGCTGGGTGTGGGGCTGACTCTGGGTGTGGGTGCTGGGTGTGGGTGTGGGTGCTGGGTGTGGGGCTGACTCTGGGTGCTGGGTCTGGGTGTGGGTGTGGGTGCTGGGTGTGGGTGCTGACTCTGGGTGTGGGTGCTGGGTGTGGGTGTGGGTGCTGGGTGTGGGGCTGACTCTGGGTGCTGGGTGTGGGTGTGGGTGTGGGTGCTGGGTGTGGGGCTGACTCTGGGTGCTGGGTGTGGGTGTGGGTGTGGGGCTGACTCTGGGTGCTGGGTGTGGGTGCTGGGTGTGGGTGCTGGGTGTGGGGCTGACTCTGGGTGCGGGTGTGGGTGTGGGTGCTGGGTGTGGGGCTGACTCTGGGTGTGGGTGCTGGGTGTGGGTGCTGACTCTGGGTGTGGGTGCTGGGTGTGGGTGTGGGGCTGACTCTGGGTGCTGGGTCTGGGTGTGGGTGCTGGGTGTGGGTGCTGGGTGTGGGGCTGACTCTGGGTGTGGGGCTGACTCTGGGTGTGGGGCTGACTCTGGGTGTGGGGCTGACTCTGGGTGTGGGTGCTGGGTGTAGGTGCTGGGTGTAGGTGCTGGGTGTGGGTGTGGGTGCTGGGTGTGGGTGCTGGGTGTGGGGCTGACTCTGGGTGTGGGTGCTGGGTGTGGGTGCTGGGTGTGGGTGCTGGGTGTGGGTGCTGGGTGTGGGTGCTGGGTCTGGGTGCCAGGTGCTGGGTGTGGGTGCCGGGTGCTGGGTGTGGGTGCTGGGTGTGGGTGCTGGGTGTGGGTGCTGGGTGCTGGGTCTGGGTGTGGGTGCTGGGTGTGGGGCTGACTCTGGGTGTGGGTGCTGGGTGCTGGGTCTGGGTGTGGGTGCTGGGTGTGGGGCTGACTCTGGGTGTGGGTGTGGGTGCTGGGTGTGGGTGCTGGGTGTGGGGCTGACTCTGGGTGTGGGGCTGACTCTGGGTGTGGGTGTGGGTGCTGGGTGTGGGTGCTGGGTGTGGGGCTGACTCTGGGTGTGGGGCTGACTCTGGGTGTGGGGCTGACTCTGGGTGTGGGTGCTGGGTCTGGGTGTGGGTGCTGGGTGTGGGGCTGACTCTGGGTGCTGGGTGTGGGTGCTGGGTGTGGGGCTGACTCTGGGTGTGGGTGCTGGGTGTGGGGCTGACTCTGGGTGTGGGTCTGGGTGCAGGGTGTGGGTGCTGGGTGTGGGGCTGACTCTGGGTGTGGGTGTGGGTGCTGGGTGTGGGGCTGACTCTGGGTGTGGGTGCTGAGTGTGGGGCTGACTCTGGGTGTGGGTGCTGGGTGTGGGTGCTGGGTGTGGGTGCTGGGTGTGGGTGCTGGGTGTGGGTGCTGACTCTGGGTGCTGGGTGTGGGGCTGACTCTGGGTGCTGGGTGTGGGGCTGACTCGGGTGTGGGTGCTGGGTGTGGGTGCTGGGTGTGGGTGTGGGGCTGACTCTGGGTGTGGGTGTGGGTGCAGGGTGTGGGTGCTGGGTGTGGGGCTGACTCTGGGTGTGGGTGGGTGCTGGGTGTGGGGCTGACTCTGGGTGTGGGTGTGGGTGTGGGTGTGGGTGTGGTGCTGGGTGTGGGGCTGACTCTGGGTGTGGGTGCTGGGTGTGGGTGCTGACTCTGGGTGCTGGGTGTGGGGCTGACTCTGGGTGCTGGGTGTGGGGCTGACTCGGGTGTGGGTGCTGGGTGTGGGTGCTGGGTGTGCGTGCTGGGTGTGGGTGCTGGGTGTGGGTGCTGACTCTGGGTGTGGGTGTGGGTGCTGGGTGTGGGTGCTGGGTGTGGGTGCTGGGTGTGGGTGCTGGGTGTGGGTGCTGACTCTGGGTGCTGGGTCTGGGTGCTGGGTGTGGGTGTGGGGCTGACTCTGGGTGCTGGGTGTGGGTGCTGACTCTGGGTGTGGGGCTGACTCTGGGTGTGGGTCTGGGTGTGGGTCTGGGTGTGGGTCTGGGTGTGGGTGTGGGGCTGACTCTGGGTGTGGGTCTGGGTGTGGGTGCTGGGTGTGGGTGCTGGGTGTGGGTGCTGGGTGTGGGTGCTGGGTGTGGGTGCTGGGTGTGGGTGCTGGGTGTGGGTGCTGACTCTGGGTGCTGGGTCTGGGTGCTGGGTGTGGGTGTGGGGCTGACTCTGGGTGCTGGGTGTGGGTGCTGGGTGTGGGTGCTGACTCTGGGTGTGGGGCTGACTCTGGGTGTGGGTCTGGGTGTGGGTCTGGGTGTGGGTGTGGGTGCTGACTCTGGGTGTGGGTGCTGACTCTGGGTGTGGGGCTGACTCTGGGTGTGGGTCTGGGTGTGGGTCTGGGTGTGGGTCTGGGTGTGGGTGCTGACTCTGGGTGTGGGTCTGGGTGTGGGTCTGGGTGTGGGTGCTGACTCTGGGTGTGGGTCTGGGTGTGGGTCTGGGTGTGGGTGCTGGGTGTGGGTGCTAGGTGTGGGTGCTGACTCTGGGTGTGGGGCTGACTCTGGGTGTGGGTCTGGGTGTGGGTGCTGACTCTGGGTGTGGGTGCTGACTCTGGGTGTGGGTGCTGACTCTGGGTGTGGGTCTGGGTGTGGGTGCTGGGTGCTGACTCTGGGTGTGGGTCTGGGTGTGGGTGCTGGGTGTGGGTGCTGGGTGTGGGTGCTGGGTGTGGGTGCTGACTCTGGGTCTGGGTGTGGATGCTGACTCTGGGTGCTGGGTGCTGGGTGTGGGTGCTGGGTGTGGGGCTGACTCTGGGTGCTGGGTGCTGGGTCTGGGTGTGGGGCTGACTCTGGGTGCTGGGTGTGGGGCTGACTCTGGGTGCTGGGTCTGGGTGTGGGTGCTGACTCTGGGTGTGGGTGCTGGGTGCTGACTCTGGGTCTGGGTGTGGGTGCTGACTCTGGGTGCTGGGTGCTGGGTCTGGGTGCTGGGTGTGGGTGCTGGGTGTGGGGCTGACTCTGGGTGTGGGGCTGACTCTGGGTGCTGGGTGCTGGGTGTGGGGCTGACTCTGGGTGCTGGGTCTGGGTGTGGGTGCTGACTCTGGGTGTGGGTGCTGGGTGTGGAGCTGAGTCTGGGTGCTGGGTCTGGGTGTGGGTGCTGGGTGCTGGGTGTGGGTGCTGGGTGTGGGGCTGACTCTGGGTGTGGGGCTGACTCTGGGTGCTGGGTGTGGGGCTGACTCTGGGTGTGGGTGCTGGGTGCTGACTCTGGGTCTGGGTGTGGGTGCTGACTCTGGGTGTGGGGCTGACTCTGGGTGCTGGGTGCTGGGTGTGGGTGCTGGGTGTGGGGCTGACTCTGGGTGTGGGGCTGACTCTGGGTGCTGGGTGCTGGGTGTGGGGCTGACTCTGGGTGCTGGATCTGGGTGTGGGTGCTGACTCTGGGTGTGGGTGCTGGGTGTGGGGCTGACTCTGGGTGCTGGGTCTGGGTGCTGGGTGCTGGGTGTGGGGCTGACTCTGGGTGTGGGTGCTGGGTGTGGGGCTGACTCTGGGTGCTGGGTGTGGGGCTGACTCTGGGTGCTGGGTGTGGGGCTGATTCTGGGTGCTGGGTCTGGGTGTGGGTGCTGACTCTGGGTGTGGGTGCTGGGTGTGGGGCTGACTCTGGGTCTGGGTGTGGGTGCTGACTCTGGGTGCTGGGTGCTGGGTGTGGGTGCTGGGTGTGGGGCTGACTCTGGGTGCTGGGTGCTGGGTCTGGGTGTGGGGCTGACTCTGGGTGCTGGGTGTGGGGCTGACTCTGGGTGCTGGGTCTGGGTGTGGGTGCTGACTCTGGGTGTGGGTGCTGGGTGCTGACTCTGGGTCTGGGTGTGGGTGCTGGGTGCTGACTCTGGGTCTGGGTGTGGGGCTGACTCTGGGTGCTGACTCTGGGTGTGGGTGCTGACTCTGGGTGCTGGGTGTGGGGCTGACTCTGGGTGCTGACTCTGGGTGTGGGTGCTGGGTGCTGACTCTGGGTCTGGGTGCTGGGTGTGGGTGCTGGGTGTGGGGCTGACTCTGGGTGTGGGTGCTGGGTGTGGGTGCTGACTCTGGGTGTGGGTGCTGGGTGCTGACTCTGGGTCTGGGTGTGGGTGCTGGGTGCTGGGTGTGGGTGCTGGGTGTGGGGCTGACTCTGGGTGCTGGGTGTGGGGCTGACTCTGGGTGCTGGGTCTGGGTGTGGGTGCTGACTCTGGGTGTGGGTGCTGGGTGTGGGGCTGACTCTGGGTGCTGGGTCTGGGTGCTGGGTGCTGGGTGTGGGGCTGACTCTGGGTGTGGGTGCTGGGTGTGGGGCTGACTCTGGGTGCTGGGTCTGGGTGCTGGGTCTGGGTGTGGGTGCTGACTCTGGGTGTGGGTGCTGGGTGCTGACTCTGGGTCTGGGTGTGGGTGCTGGGTGCTGACTCTGGGTCTGGGTGTGGGGCTGACTCTGGGTGCTGACTCTGGGTGTGGGTGCTGACTCTGGGTGCTGGGTGTGGGGCTGACTCTGGGTGCTGACTCTGGGTGTGGGTGCTGGGTGCTGACTCTGGGTCTGGGTGCTGGGTGTGGGTGCTGGGTGTGGGGCTGACTCTGGGTGTGGGTGCTGGGTGTGGGTGCTGACTCTGGGTGTGGGTGCTGGGTGCTGACTCTGGGTCTGGGTGTGGGTGCTGGGTGTGGGGCTGACTCTGGGTGCTGGGTGTGGGGCTGACTCTGGGTGCTGGGTCTGGGTGTGGGTGCTGACTCTGGGTGTGGGTGCTGGGTGTGGGGCTGACTCTGGGTGCTGGGTCTGGGTGCTGGGTGCTGGGTGTGGGGCTGACTCTGGGTGTGGGTGCTGGGTGTGGGGCTGACTCTGGGTGCTGGGTCTGGGTGCTGGGTGCTGGGTGTGGGGCTGACTCTGGGTGCTGGGTGCTGGGTGTGGGGCTGACTCTGGGTGCTGGGTGCTGGGTGTGGGGCTGACTCTGGGTGCTGGGTGTGGGGCTGACTCTGGGTGCTGGGTCTGGGTGTGGGTGGGGTGACTCTCCAATCTTGCTGCTCCTGATGCTCCCTCTCCCTCTCTCCCCACTCCCAGGTGTCTCCAGAATTACATCCCCCCCCAGAGCCTGACCCTCTCATGCCCAGTTTGCCGTCAGACATCCATCCTCCCAGAGAAAGGAGTTGCTGCTCTTCAGAATAATTTCTTCATCACGAACCTGATGGAGGTGTTGCAGAGAGACACCGCCTGTAGCCGCGAACAGATCTCCATGAAGGAGACAGTCAGCGCCGTGTCTGGACAATCACTCTCCTGTCCCAACCACGAAGGAAAGGTCAGTGCTGAAGCGACTAGTCGGGGAGGTTCTGGGGGTCGGGGAGCAGGTCAGGGGCTGGGATGGGGGGCAG
The DNA here is from genome assembly GCF_017639515.1 of Carcharodon carcharias. Classification (NCBI taxonomy): domain Eukaryota; kingdom Metazoa; phylum Chordata; class Chondrichthyes; order Lamniformes; family Lamnidae; genus Carcharodon; species Carcharodon carcharias. Next base: position 2,581,597 of record NC_054477.1, read on the forward strand.
GGCTCAGACACTGGGATCAGGTGTCCTTGCTCAGGGTTAGTGATTAGAGCCAACCACCAAGACAGCGCTGACCCTGTGCCCAGTGCTGACCCCTGACCTCAGCGCTGACCCCTGCCTCTCAGCGCTGATGCTGTGCCCAGAACTGACCCTGTGCCCAGAACTGACCCTGTGCCCAGCGCTGACCCTGTGCCCAGAACTGACCCTGTGCCCAGCGCTGACCCTGTGCCCAGAACTGACCCTGTGCCCAGAACTGACCCTGTGCCCAGAACTGACCCCGTGCCCAGCGCTGACCCCGTGCCCAGAACTGACCCCGTGCCCAGAACTGACCCCGTGCCCAGAACTGACCCCGTGCCCAGCGCTGACCCCGTGCCCAGCGCTGACCCCGTGCCCAGAACTGACCCCGTGCCCAGAACTGACCCCGTGCCCAGAACTGACCCCGTGCCCAGCGCTGACCCCGTGCCCAGCGCTGACCCCGTGCCCAGAACTGACCCCGTGTCCAGAACTGACCCCGTGTCCAGAACTGACCCCGTGTCCAGAGCTGACCCCGTGCCCAGCGCTGACCCCGTGCCCAGAACTGACCCCGTGCCCAGAACTGACCCCGTGTCCAGAACTGATCCCGTGCCCAGAACTGACCCCTCCCCCGTCCCTGACCCCACCCCCGTCCCTGACCCCACCCCCAGCACTGACCCCACCCCCAGCACTGACCCCACCAGCAGCACTGACCCCTCCCCCGTCCCTGACCCCACCCCCAGCACTGACCCCTCCCCCGTCCCTGACCCCACCCCCAGCACTGACCCCTCCCCCGTCCCTGACCCCACCCCCAGCACTGACCCCACCCCCAGCACTGACCCCACCCCCAGCACTGACCCCACCAGCAGCACTGACCCCTCCCCCGTCCCTGACCCCACCCCCAGCACTGACCCCACCCCCAGCACTGACCCCTCCCCCGTCCCTGACACCTCCCCCAGCACTGACCCCTCCCCCGTCCCTGACCCCACCCCCAGCACTGACCCCTCCCCCGTCCCAGACCCCACCCCCAGCACTGACCCCTCCCCCGTCCCTGACCCCACCCCCAGCACTGACCCCTCCCCCGTCCCTGACCCCACCCCCAGCACTGACCCCTCCCCCGTCCCTGACACCTCCCCCAGCACTGACCCCTCCCCCGTCCCTGACCCCACCCCCAGCACTGACCCCTCCCCCGTCCCAGACCCCACCCCCAGCACTGACCCCTCCCCGTCCCTGACCCCACCCCCAGCACTGACCCCTCCCCCGTCCCTGACCCCACCCCCAGCACTGACCCCTCCCCCGTCCCAGACCCCACCCCCAGCACTGACCCCTCCCCCGTCCCTGACCCCACCCCCAGCACTGACCCCTCCCCCGTCCCTGACACCTCCCCCAGCACTGACCCCTCCCCCGTCCCTGACCCCACCCCCAGCACTGACCCCTCCCCCGTCCCAGACCCCACCCCCAGCACTGACCCCTCCCCCGTCCCTGACCCCACCCCCAGCACTGACCCCTCCCCCGTCCCTGACCCCACCCCCAGCACTGACCCCTCCCCCGTCCCTGACACCTCCCCCAGCACTGACCCCTCCCCCGTCCCTGACCCCACCCCCAGCACTGACCCCTCCCCCGTCCCTGACCCCTCCCCTCTCCCCCTCTCCCCTTCCATCCCTCTCTCCCTTTCTCTCTCTTCTCCATTGTCCGTCTCCCCCTCTCTCACTCTCCACCCCAACTCTCTCCCCTATCCCTGTATCTCTCTCTCTTCCCTCACTCCCTCTCTCTCTCCCTCCCTCTCTCTCCCTCCCTCTCTCTCCCTCCCTCTCTCTCCCTCCCTCTCTCTCCCTCCCTCTCCCTCCCTCTCTCTCCCTCCCTCTCCCTCCCTCTCTCTCCCTCCCTCTCTCTCCCTCCCTCACTCTCTCTCCCTCCCTCTCCCTCCCTCTCTCTCCCTCCCTCTCTCTCCCTCCCTCTCTCTCCCTCCCTCTCTCTCTCTCCCTCCCTCTCTCTCCCTCCCTCTCTCTCACTCCCTCTCTCTCACTCCCTCTCTCTCTCCCTCTCTCTCCCTCCCTCTCTCTCCCTCCCTCCCTCCCGCTCTCTCTCTCTCTCTCTCCCTCTCTCTCCCTCCCTCTCTCTCCCTCCCTCTCTCTCCCTCCCTCTCTCTCCCTCCCTCTCTCTCCCTCCCTCTCTCTCCCTCCCTCTCGCTACCTCGCTCTCGCTACCTCGCTCTCTCTCCCTCCCTCTCTTTACCTCCCTCTCTCTCCCTCCCACTCTCTCACTCACTCTCACTACCTCCCTCTTTCTCCCCTCTCTCTCTCTCACTCTCTCTGTCTACCTCCCTCTCTGTGTCTCTCTCTCCCTCCCTCTCTCTCCCCGCTCTCTTTTTCACACTCTATCTCTCTCTCTCTCTCTCCCTTCCTCTCTCCCTCTCTCTCTCTCCCTCTCTCTCTCTCCCCTCTCTCTTTTTCAAACTCTCTCTTTCTCCCTCTCTCTCTCTGTCCCCCTCACTTTCTTGCTCCTGTTCCAGGGGATGGAGTTTTACTGTGGATCCTGTGAGACAGCGATGTGCCGTGATTGCACAGAGGGAGAACATCGGGAGCACAAGACAGTGCCACTAAAGGACGTGGTGGAGCAGCACAAGGCCTCGCTGAAGAAGCAGCTTGATGCTATCAAAAACCGGTGAACTATCAGCCTTGTCTGTCCACTGCTCAACCACTCTCCCCCGAATCGTCCCCCTCCGTCTGCCGGGATTTAAAGGGTTAATTCTCAATCTCACCCCCCCTCAGTCTCCTGGGATTTAAATGGTTAATTCTCAATCTTTGCCCCCTCAGTCTGCTGGGATTTAAACGGTTAATTCTCAATCTTTCCCCCTCAGTCTGCTGGGATTTAAACGGTTAATTCTCAATCTTTCCCCCTCACTCTGCTGGGATTTAAGGGGTTAATTCTCCATCTTTGCCCCCTCAGTCTGCTGGGATTTAAGGGGTTAATTCTCCATCTTTGCCCCCTCAGTCTGCTGGGATTTAAGGGGTTAATTCTCCATCTTTGCCCCCTCAGTCTGCTGGGATTTAAGGGGTTAATTCTCCATCTTTGCCCCTCAGTCTGCTGGGATTTAAGGGGTTAATTCTCCATCTTTGCCCCCTCAGTCTGCTGGGATTTAAGGGGTTAATTCTCCATCTTTGCCCCCTCAGTCTGCTGGGATTTAAGTGGTTAATTCTCCATCTTTGCCCCCCTCAGTCTGCTGGGATTTAAGGGGTTAATTCTCCATCTTTGCCCCCCCTCAGTCTGCTGGGATTTAAGGGGTTAATTCTCCATCTTTGCCCCCTCATTCTGCTGGGATTTAAGGGGTTAATTCTCCATCTTTGCCCCCCCCTCAGTCTGCTGGGATTTAAGGGGTTAATTCTCCATCTTTGCCCCCCTCAGTCTGCCGGGATTTAAGGGGTTAATTCTCCATCTTTTCTCCCTCAGTCTGCTGGGATTTAAGGGGTTAATTCTCCATCTTTGCCCCCTCAGTCTGCCGGGATTTAAAGGGCTAATTCTCCATCTTTGCCCCCCCCCCTCAGTCTGCTGGGATTTAAGGGGTTAATTCTCCATCTTTGCCCCCCTCAGTCTGCTGGGATTTAAGGGGTTAATTCTCCATCTTTGCCCCCCTCAGTCTGCTGGGATTTAAGGGGTTAATTCTCCATCTTTGCCCCCTCAGTCTGCTGGGATTTAAGGGGTTAATTCTCCATCTTTGCCCCCTCAGTCTGCTGGGATTTAAGGGGTTAATTCTCCATCTTTGCCCCCTCAGTCTGCTGGGATTTAAGGGGTTAATTCTCCAGCTTTGCCCCCTCAGTCTGCTGGGATTTAAGGGGTTAATTCTCCATCTTTGCCCCCCCTCAGTCTGCTGGGATTTAAGGGGTTAATTCTCCATCTTTGCCCCCTCAGTCTGCTGGGATTTAAGGGGTTAATTCTCCATCTTTGCCCCCCTCAGTCTGCTGGGATTTAAGGGGTTAATTCTCCATCTTTGCCCCCTCAGTCTGCTGGGATTTAAGGGGTTAATTCTCCATCTTTGCCCCCTCAGTCTGCTGGGATTTAAGGGGTTAATTCTCCATCTTTGCCCCCTCAGTCTGCTGGGATTTAAGGGGTTAATTCTCCATCTTTGCCCCCTCAGTCTGCTGGGATTTAAGGGGTTAATTCTCCATCTTTGCCCCCTCAGTCTGCTGGGATTTAAGGGTTAATTCTCCATCTTTGCCCCCTCAGTCTGCTGGGATTTAAGGGGTTAATTCTCCATCTTTGCCCCCCTCAGTCTGCTGGGATTTAAGGGGTTAATTCTCCATCTTTGCCCCCCTCAGTCTGCTGGGATTTAAGGGGTTAATTCTCCATCTTTGCCCCCTCAGTCTGCTGGGATTTAAGGGGTTAATTCTCCATCTTTGCCCCCCTCAGTCTGCTGGGATTTAAGGGGTTAATTCTCCATCTTTGCCCCCTCAGTCTGCTGGGATTTAAGGGGTTAATTCTCCATCTTTGCCCCCTCAGTCTGCTGGGATTTAAGGGGTTAATTCTCCATCTTTGCCCCCCTCAGTCTGCTGGGATTTAAGGGGTTAATTCTCCATCTTTGCCCCCTCAGTCTGCTGGGATTTAAGGGGTTAATTCTCCATCTTTGCCCCCCTCAGTCCTGCTGGGATTTAAGGGGTTAATTCTCCATCTTTGCCCCCCCTCAGTCTGCTGGGATTTAAGGGGTTAATTCTCCATCTTTGCCCCCCCTCAGTCTGCTGGGATTTAAGGGGTTAATTCTCCATCTTTGCCCCCTCAGTCTGCTGGGATTTAAGGGGTTAATTCTCCATCTTTGCCCCCTCAGTCTGCTGGGATTTAAGGGGTTAATTCTCCATCTTTGCCCCCTCAGTCTGCTGGGATTTAAAGGGGTTAATTCTCCATCTTTGCCCCCCTCAGTCTGCTGGGATTTAAGGGGTTAATTCTCCATCTTTGCCCCCCTCAGTCTGCTGGGATTTAAGGGGTTAATTCTCCATCTTTGCCCCCTCATCTGCTGGGATTTAAGGGGTTAATTCTCCATCTTTGCCCCCTCAGTCTGCTGGGATTTAAGGGGTTAATTCTCCATCTTTGCCCCCTCAGTCTGCTGGGATTTAAGGGGTTAATTCTCCATCTTGCCCCCTCAGTCTGCTGGGATTTAAGGGGTTAATTCTCCATCTTTGCCCCCTCAGTCTGCTGGGATTTAAGGGGTTAATTCTCCATCTTTGCCCCCCTCAGTCTGCTGGGATTTAAGGGGTTAATTCTCCATCTTTGCCCCCTCAGTCTGCTGGGATTTAAGGGGTTAATTCTCCATCTTTGCCCCCTCAGTCTGCTGGGATTTAAGGGGTTAATTCTCCATCTTTGCCCCCCTCAGTCTGCTGGGATTTAAGGGGTTAATTCTCCATCTTTGCCCCCCTCAGTCTGCTGGGATTTAAGGGGTTAATTCTCCATCTTTGCCCCCTCAGTCTGCTGGGATTTAAGGGGTTAATTCTCCATCTTTGCCCCCTCAGTCTGCTGGGATTTAAGGGGTTAATTCTCCATCTTTGCCCCCTCAGTCTGCTGGGATTTAAGGGGTTAATTCTCCATCTTTGCCCCCTCAGTCTGCTGGGATTTAAGGGGTTAATTCTCCATCTTTGCCCCCTCAGTCTGCTGGGATTTAAGGGGTTAATTCTCCATCTTTGCCCCCCTCAGTCTGCTGGGATTTAAGGGGTTAATTCTCCATCTTTGCCCCCTCAGTCTGCTGGGATTTAAGGGGTTAATTCTCCATCTTTGCCCCCCTCAGTCTGCTGGGATTTAAGGGGTTAATTCTCCATCTTTGCCCCCTCAGTCTGCTGGGATTTAAGGGGTTAATTCTCCATCTTTGCCCCCTCAGTCTGCTGGGATTTAAGGGGTTAATTCTCCATCTTTGCCCCCTCAGTCTGCTGGGATTTAAGGGTTAATTCTCCATCTTTGCCCCCCTCAGTCTGCTGGGATTTAAGGGGTTAATTCTCCATCTTTGCCCCCTCAGTCTGCTGGGATTTAAGGGGTTAATTCTCCATCTTTGCCCCCTCAGTCTGCTGGGATTTAAGGGGTTAATTCTCCATCTTTGCCCCCTCAGTCTGCTGGGATTTAAGGGGTTAATTCTCCATCTTTGCCCCCTCAGTCTGCTGGGATTTAAGGGGTTAATTCTCCATCTTTGCCCCCTCAGTCTGCTGGGATTTAAGGGTTAATTCTCCATCTTTGCCCCCTCAGTCTGCTGGGATTTAAGGGGTTAATTCTCCATCTTTGCCCCCTCAGTCTGCTGGGATTTAAGGGGTTAATTCTCCATCTTTGCCCCCTCAGTCTGCTGGGATTTAAGGGGTTAATTCTCCATCTTTGCCCCCTCAGTCTGCTGGGATTTAAGGGGTTAATTCTCCATCTTTGCCCCCCTCAGTCTGCTGGGATTTAAGGGGTTAATTCTCCATCTTTGCCCCCTCAGTCTGCTGGGATTTAAGGGGTTAATTCTCCATCTTTGCCCCCCCTCAGTCTGCTGGGATTTAAGGGGTTAATTCTCCATCTTTGCCCCCCCTCAGTCTGCTGGGATTTAAGGGGTTAATTCTCCATCTTTGCCCCCCTCAGTCTGCTGGGATTTAAGGGGTTAATTCTCCATCTTAGCCCCCTCTGTCTGCTGGGATTTAAGGGGTTAATTCTCCATCTTTGCCCCCCTCTATCTGCTGGGATTTAAGGGGTTAATTCTCCATCTTTGCCTCCCTCAGTCTGCTGGGATTTAAGGGGTTATTTCTCCATCTTTGCCCCCCTCAGTCTGCTGGGATTTAAGGGGTTAATTCTCCATCTTTGCCCCCCTCAGTCTGCTGGGATTTAAGGGGTTAATTCTCCATCTTTGCCCCCCTCAGTCTGCTGGGATTTAAGGGTTAATTCTCCATCTTTGCCCCCCTCAGTCTGCTGGGATTTAAGGGTTAATTCTCCATCTTTGCCCCCTCAGTCTGCTGGGATTTAAGGGGTTAATTCTCCATCTTTGCCCCCTCAGTCTGCCTGGGATTTAAGGGGTTAATTCTCCATCTTTGCCCCCTCAGTCTGCTGGGATTTAAGGGGTTAATTCTCCATCTTTGCCCCCTCAGTCTGCTGGGATTTAAGGGGTTAATTCTCCATCTTTGCCCCCTCAGTCTGCTGGGATTTAAGGGGTTAATTCTCCATCTTTGCCCCCCTCAGTCTGCTGGGATTTAAGGGGTTAATTCTCCATCTTTGCCCTCCCTCAGTCTGCTGGGATTTAAGGGGTTAATTCTCCATCTTTGCCCCCTCAGTCTGCTGGGATTTAAGGGGTTAATTCTCCATCTTTGCCCCCTCAGTCTGCTGGGATTTAAGGGTTAATTCTCCATCTTTGCCCCCTCAGTCTGCTGGGATTTAAGGGGTTAATTCTCCATCTTTGCCCCCCTCAGTCTGCTGGGATTTAAGGGGTTAATTCTCCATCTTTGCCCCCTCAGTCTGCTGGGATTTAAGGGGTTAATTCTCCATCTTTGCCTCCTCAGTCTGCTGGGATTTAAGGGGTTAATTCTCCATCTTTGCCTCCCTCAGTCTGCTGGATTTAAGGGGTTAATTCTCCATCTTTGCCCCCTCAGTCTGCTGGGATTTAAGGGGTTAATTCTCCATCTTTGCCCCCCTCAGTCTGCTGGGATTTAAGGGGTTAATTCTGCATCTTTGCCCCCCTCAGTCTGCTGGGATTTAAGGGGTTAATTCTCCATCCTTGACCCTTCAGTCTGCTGGGATTTAAGGGGTTAATTCTCCATCTTTGCCCCCCCTCAGTCTGCTGGGATTTAAGGGGTTAATTCTCCATCTTTGCCCCCTCAGTCTGCTGGGATTTAAGGGGTTAATTCTGCATCTTTGCCCCCTCAGTCTGCTAGGATTTAAGGGGTTAATTCTCCATCTTTGACCCCCTCAGTCTGCTGGGGTTTAAGGGGTTAATTCTCCATCTTTGCCCCCCTCAGTCTGCTGGGATTTAAGGGGTTAATTCTCCATCTTTGCCCCCTCAGTTGCTGGGATTTAAGGGGTTAATTCTCCATCTTTGCCCCCTCAGTCTGCTGGGATTTAAGGGGTTAATTCTCCATCTTTGCCCCCTCAGTCTGCTGGGATTTAAGGGGTTAATTCTCCATCTTTGCCCCCTCAGTCTGCTGGGATTTAAGGGGTTAATTCTCCATCTTTGCCCCCCTCAGTCTGCTGGGATTTAAGGGGTTAATTCTCCATCTTTGCCTCCTCAGTCTGCTGGGATTTAAGGGGTTAATTCTCCATCTTTGCCCCCTCAGTCTGCTGGGATTTAAGGGGTTAATTCTCCATCTTTGCCCCCTCAGTTTGCTGGGATTTAAGGGGTTAATTCTCCATCTTTGCCCCCTCAGTCTGCTGGGATTTAAGGGGTTAATTCTCCATCTTTGCCCCCTCAGTCTGCTGGGATTTAAGGGGTTAATTCTCCATCTTTGCCTCCTCAGTCTGCTGGGATTTAAGGGGTTAATTCTCCATCTTTGCTCCCTCAGTCTGCTGCGATTTAAGGGGTTAATTCTCCATCTTTGCCCCCTCAGTCTGCTGGGATTTAAGGGGTTAATTCTCCATCTTTGCCCCCTCAGTCTGCTGGGATTTAAGGGGTTAATTCTCCATCTTTGCCTCCCTCAGTCTGCTGGGATTTAAGGGGTTATTTCTCCATCTTTGCCCCCCTCTATCTGCTGGGATTTAAGGGGTTAATTCTCCATCTTTGCCTCCCTCAGTCTGCTGGGATTTAAGGGGTTATTTCTCCATCTTTGCCCCCCTCAGTCTGCTGGGATTTAAGGGGTTAATTCTCCATCTTTGCCCCCCTCAGTCTGCTGGGATTTAAGGGGTTAATTCTCCATCTTTGCCCCCCTCAGTCTGCTGGGATTTAAGGGGTTAATTCTCCATCTTTGCCCCCCTCAGTCTGCTGGGATTTAAGGGGTTAATTCTCCATCTTTGCCCCCTCAGTCTGCTGGGATTTAAGGGGTTAATTCTCCATCTTTGCCCCCTCATTCTCCTGGGATTTAAGGGGTTAATTCTCCATCTTTGCCCCCTCAGTCTGCTGGGATTTAAGGGGTTAATTCTGCAACTTTGCCCCCTCAGTCTGTTGGGATTTAAGGGGTTAATTCTCCATCTTTGCCCCCTCATTCTCCTGGGATTTAAGGGGTTAATTCTCCATCTTTGCCCCCTCAGTCTGCTGGGATTTAAGGGGTTAATTCTCCATCTTTGCCCCCTCAGTCTGTTGGGATTTAAGGGGTTAATTCTCCATCTTTGCCCCCTCAGTCTGCTGGGATTTAAGAGGTTAATTCTCCATCTTTGCCCCCTCAGTCTGCTGGGATTTAAGGGGTTAATTCTCCATCTTTGCCCCCCTCAGTCTGCTGGGATTTAAGGGGTTAATTCTCCATCTTTGCCTCCTCAGTCTGCTGGGATTTAAGGGGTTAATTCTCCACCTTTGCCTCCTCAGTCTGCTGGGATTTAAGGGGTTAATTCTCCATGTTTGCCCCCTCAGTTTGCTGGGATTTAAGGGGTTAATTCTCCATCTTTGCCCCCTCAGTTTGCTGGGATTGAAGGGTTTAATTCTCCATCTTTGATCCCCTCAGTCTGCTGGGATTTAAGGGGTTAATTCTCCATCTTTGCCCCCTCAGTCTGCTGGGATTTAAGGGGTTAATTCTCCATCTTTGACCCCCTCAGTCTGCTGGGATTTAAGGGGTTAATTCTCCATCTTTGCCCCCTCAGTCTGCTGGGATTTAAGGGGTTAATTCTCCATCTTTAACCCCCTCAGTCTGCTGGGATTTAAGGGGTTAATTCTGCATCTTTGCCCCCTCAGTCTGCTGGGATTTAAGGGGTTAATTCTCCATCTTTGCCCCCCTCAGTCTGCTGGGATTTAAGGGGTTAATTCTCCATCTTTGCCCCCTCAGTCTGCTGGGATTTAAGGGGTTAATTCTCCATCTTTGCCCCCTCAGTCTGCTGGGATTTAAGGGGTTAATTCTCCATCTTTGCCTCCTCAGTCTGCTGGGATTTAAGGGGTTAATTCTCCATCTTTGCCCCCTCAGTCTGCTGGGATTTACGGGGTTAATTCTCCATCTTTGCCCCCTCAGTTTGCTGGGATTTAAGGGGTTAATTCTCCATCTTTGCCCCCCTCAGTCTGCTGGGATTTAAGGGGTTAATTCTCCATCTTTGCCCCCCTCAGTCTGCTGGGATTTAAGGGGTTAATTCTCCATCTTTGCCCCCTCAGTCTGCTGGGATTTAAGGGGTTAATTCTCCATCTTTGCCCCCCTCAGTCTGCTGGGATTTAAGGGGTTAATTCTCCATCTTTGCCTCCTCAGTCTGCTGGGATTTAAGGGGTTAATTCTCCATCTTTGCCTCCTCAGTCTGCTGGGATTTAAGGGGTTAATTCTCCATCTTTGCCCCCCTCAGTCTGCTGGGATTTAAGGGGTTAATTCTCCATCTTTGCCTCCTCAGTCTGCTGGGATTTAAGGGGTTAATTCTGCATCTTTGCCCCCTCAGTCTGCTGGGATTTAAGGGGTTAATTCTCCATCCTTGACCCGTTCAGTCTGCTGGGATTTAAGGGGTTAATTCTCCATCTTTGCCCCCCTCAGTCTGCTGGGATTTAAGGGGTTAATTCTCCATCTTTGCCTCCTCAGTCTGCTGGGATTTAAGGGGTTAATTCTGCATCTTTGCCCCCTCAGTCTGCTAGGATTTAAGGGGTTAATTCTCCATCTTTGACCCCCTCAGTCTGCTGGGATTTAAGGGGTTAATTCTCCATCTTTGCCCCCTCAGTCTGCTGGGATTTAAGGGGTTAATTCTCCATCTTTGCCCCCTCAGTTTGCTGGGATTTAAGGGGTTAATTCTCCATCTTTGCCCCCTCAGTCTGCTGGGATTTAAGGGGTTAATTCTCCATCTTTGCCCCCTCAGTCTGCTGGGATTTAAGGGGTTAATTCTCCATCTTTGCCCCCTCAGTCTGCTGGGATTTAAGGGGTTAATTCTCCATCTTTGCCCCCCTCAGTCTGCTGGGATTTAAGGGGTTAATTCTCCATCTTTGCCTCCTCAGTCTGCTGGGATTTAAGGGGTTAATTCTCCATCTTTGCCCCCTCAGTCTGCTGGGATTTAAGGGGTTAATTCTCCATCTTTGCCCCCTCAGTTTGCTGGGATTTAAGGGATTAATTCTCCATCTTTGCCCCCTCAGTCTGCTGGGATTTAAGGGGTTAATTCTCCATCTTTGCCCCCTCAGTCTGCTGGGATTTAAGGGGTTAATTCTCCATCTTTGCCTCCTCAGTCTGCTGGGATTTAAGGGGTTAATTCTCCATCTTTGCTCCCTCAGTCTCCTGCGATTTAAGGGGTTAATTCTCCATCTTTGCCCCCTCAGTCTGCTGGGATTTAAGGGGTTAATTCTCCATCTTTGCCCCCCCTCAGTTTGCTGGGATTTAAGGGGTTAATTCTCCATCTTTGCCCCCTCAGTCTGCTGGGATTTAAGGGGTTAATTCTCCAGCTTTGCCCCCCCTCAGTCTGCTGGGATTTAAGGGGTTAATTCTCCATCTTTGCCCCCCCCTCAGTTTGCTGGGATTTAAGGGGTTAATTCTCCATCTTTGCCCCCTCAGTCTGCTGGGATTTAAGGGGTTAATTCTCCATCTTTGCCCCCTCAGTTTGCTGGGATTTAAGGGGTTAATTCTCCATCTTTGCCCCCTCAGTCTGCTGGGATTTAAGGGGTTAATTCTCCATCTTTGCCCCCTCAGTCTGCTGGGATTTAAGGGTTTAATTCTCCATCTTTGCCTCCTCAGTCTGCTGGGATTTAAGGGTTTAAGTCTCCATCTTTGCCCCCTCAGTCTGCTGGGATTTAAGGGGTTAATTCTCCATCTTTGCCCCCTCAGTCTGCTGGGATTTAAGGGGTTAATTCTCCATCTTTGCCCCCCCTCAGTTTGCTGGGATTTAAGGGGTTAATTCTCCATCTTTGCCCCCTCAGTCTGCTGGGATTTAAGGGGTTAATTCTCCATCTTTGCCCCCTCAGTCTGCTGGGATTTAAGGGGTTAATTCTCCATCTTTGCCCCCTCAGTCTGCTGGGATTTAAGGGGTTAATTCTCCAGCTTTGCCCCCTCAGTCTGCTGGGATTTAAGGGGTTAATTCTCCAGCTTTGCCCCCTCAGTCTGCTGGGATTTAAGGGGTTAATTCTCCATCTTTGCTCCCTCAGTCTGCTGGGATTTAAGGGGTTAATTCTCCAGCTTTGCCCCCTCAGTCTGCTGGGATTTAAGGGGTTAATTCTCCAGCTTTGCCCCCTCAGTCTGCTGGGATTTAAGGGGTTAATTCTCCATCTTTGCCCCCTCAGTCTGCTGGGATTTAAGGGGTTAATTCTCCAGCTTTGCCCCCTCAGTCTGCTGGGATTTAAGAGGTTAATTCTCCATCTTTGCCCCCTCAGTCTGCTGGGATTTAAGGGGTTAATTCTCCAGCTTTGCTCCCTCAGTCTGCTGGGATTTAAGGGGTTAATTCTCCAGCTTTGCCCCCTCAGTCTGCTGGGATTTAAGGGGTTAATTCTCCAGCTTTGCCCCCTCAGTCTGCTGGGATTTAAGGGGTTAATTCTCCAGCTTTGCCCCCTCAGTCTGCTGGGATTTAAGGGGTTAATTCTCCATCTTTGCCTCCTCAGTCTGCTGGGATTTAAGGGGTTAATTCTCCATCTTTGCCTCCTCAGTCTGCTGGGATTTAAGGGGTTAATTCTCCATCTTTGCCTCCTCAGTCTGCTGGGATTTAAGGGGTTAATTCTCCATCTTTGCCCCCTCAGTCTGCTGGGATTTAAGGGGTTAATTCTCCATCTTTGCCCCCTCAGTCTGCTGGGATTTAAGGGGTTAATTCTCCATCTTTGCCCCCTCAGTCTGCTGGGATTTAAGGGGTTAATTCTCCATCTTTGCCCCCTCAGTCTGCCACAGCTGAATGCTGCCATCGAGCTGGTGCATGAGATTTGCCGGCAGCTGACCGAGCGGAAGAACGCTGCGGTGAGTGAGATCAGCAACACCTTCGAGGAGCTGCAGAGAGTCCTCCAGCAGCGCAAGTCAGCTCTCATCTCCGACCTGGAGGGAATCTGTAACAGCAAACAGAAGGTGAGGGGGCGAGGGGCACCGGGAGGGGGAGCGGGGCAGGAGGGGGCGAGGGAGCAGGGGAGGAGGGGGCGAGGGAGCAGGGGAGGGAGTGGGTGGGGTGGAGTGGGTGGAGTGGGTGGGGTGGGGCAGGGCGGATGGGGTGGAGTGGGTGGGGCGGGGCGGATGGGGTGGAGTGGGTGGGGTGGGGCGGATGGGGTGGAGTGGGTGGGGTGGGGTGGGGCAGGGCAGATGGGGTGGAGTGGGTGGGGTGGGGTGGGTGGGGTGGAGTGGGTGGGGTGGAGTGGGTGGGGTGGGTGGGGTGGGGTGGGGTGAGTGGGTGGGGTGGGGTGGGTGGGGTGGAGTGGGTGGGGTGGGTGGGGTGGGTGGGGTGGGGCAGGGCGGATGGGGTGGAGTGGGTGGGGTGGGTGGGGTGGAGTGGGTGGGGTGGGTGGGGTGGGGTGGGGTGAGTGGGTGGGGTGGGGCAGGGCGGATGGGGTGGAGTGGGTGGGGTGGGGTGGGTGGGGTGGAGTGGGTGGGGTGGGGTGGGGTGAGTGGGTGGGGTGGGGCAGGGCGGATGGGGTGGAGTGGGTGGGGTGGGTGGGGTGGGGTGGAGTGGGTGGGGTGGGTGGGGTGGGGTGAGTGGGTGGGGTGGGGCAGGGCGGATGGGGTGGAGTGGGTGGGGTGGGGTGGGGTGGGTGGGGTGGAGTGGGTGGGGTGGGGTAGGGTGAGTGGGTGGGGTGGGGCAGGGCGGATGGGGTGGAGTGGGTGGGGTGGGGTGGGGTGGGTGGGGTGGAGTGGGTGGGGTGGGGTAGGGTGAGTGGGTGGGGTGGGGCAGGGCGGATGGGGTGGAGTGGGTGGGGTGGGGTGGGTGGGGTGGGGTGGAGTGGGTGGGGTGGGTGGGGTGGGGTGGGGCAGGGCGGATGGGGTGGAGTGGGTGGGGTGGGGTGGGTGGGGCAGGGCGGATGGGGTGGAGTGGGTGGGGTGGGGTGGGTGGGGCAGGGCGGATGGGGTGGAGTGGGTGGGGTGGGGTGGGTGGGGTGGGTGGGGTGGAGTGGGTGGGGTGGGTGGGGTGGGTGGGGTGGAGTGGGTGGGGTGGGTGGGGTGGAGTGGGGTGGGTGGGGTGGGGTGGGGTGGGTGGGGTGGGTGGGGTGGAGTGGGTGGGGTGGGTGGGGCAGGGCGGATGGGGTGGAGTGGGTGGGGTGGGGTGGGTGGGGTGGAGTGGGTGGGGTGGGGGTGGGGTGAGTGGGTGTGGTGGGGCAGGGCGGATGGGGTGGAGTGGGTGGGGTGGGGTGGGGTGGAATGGGTGGGGTGGGTGGGGTGGAGTGGGTGGGGTGGGTGGGGTGGGGTGGGTGGGGTGGAGTGGGTGGGGTGGGGTGGGGTGAGTGGGTGGGGTGGGGCAGGGCGGATGGGGTGGAGTGGGTGGGGTGGGTGGGGTGGGGCAGGGCGGATGGGGTGGAGTGGGTGGGGTGGGTGGGGTGGAGTGGGTGGGGTGGGTGGGGTGGAGTGGGTGGGGTGGGTGGGGTGGGTGGGGTGGAGTGGGTGGGGTGGGGTGAGTGGGTGGGGTGGGGCAGGGCGGATGGGGTGGAGTGGGTGGGGTGGAGTGGGTGGGGTGGGTGGGGTGGGGCAGGGCGGATGGGGTGGAGTGGGTGGGGTGGGTGGGGTGGAGTGGGTGGGGTGAGTGGGTGGGGTGGGGTGGAGTGGGTGGGGTGGGTGGGGTGGAGTGGGTGGGGTGGGTGGGGTGGAGTGGGTGGGGTGGAGTGGGTGGGGTGGGTGGGGTGGAGTGGGTGGGGTGGGGCAGGGCGGATGGGGTGGAGTGGGTGGGGTGGGGTGGGTGGGGCAGGGCGGATGGGGTGGAGTGGGTGGGGTGGGGTGGGTGGGGTGGAGTGGGGTGGAGTGGGTGGGGTGGAGTGGGTGGGGTGGAGTGGGTGGGGTGGGTGGGGTGGAGTGGGTGGGGTGGGGCAGGGCGGATGGGGTGGAGTGGGTGGGGTGGGGTGGGGTGGGTGGGGTGGAGTGGGTGGGGTGGGGTGGGGTGAGTGGGTGGGGTGGGGCAGGGCGGATGGGGTGGAGTGGGTGGGGTGGGTGGAGTGGGTGGGGTGGGGTGGAGTGGGTGGGGTGGGGCAGGGCGGATGGGGTGGAGTGGGTGGGGTGGGGTGGGTGGGGTGGAGTGGGTGGGGTGGGGTGGGGTGAGTGGGTGGGGTGGGGCAGGGCGGATGGGGTGGAGTGGGTGGGGTGGGTGGGTGGGGTGGAGTGGGTGGGGTGGAGTGGGTGGGGTGGGTGGAGTGGGTGGGGTGGGGTGGAGTGGGTGGGGTGGGGCAGGGCGGATGGGGTGGAGTGGGTGGGGTGGAGTGGGTGGGGTGGGTGGGGTGGGGTGGGGTGGGTGGGGTGGGGCAGGGCGGATGGGGTGGAGTGGGTGGGGTGGGGTGGGGTGGGTGGGGTGGAGTGGGTGGGGTGGGGTAGGGTGAGTGGGTGGGGTGGGGCAGGGCGGATGGGGTGGAGTGGGTGGGGTGGGGTGGGGTGGGTGGGGTGGAGTGGGTGGGGTGGGGTAGGGTGAGTGGGTGGGGTGGGGCAGGGCGGATGGGGTGGAGTGGGTGGGGTGGGGTGGGTGGGGTGGGGTGGAGTGGGTGGGGTGGGTGGGGTGGGGTGGGGCAGGGCGGATGGGGTGGAGTGGGTGGGGTGGGGTGGGTGGGGCAGGGCGGATGGGGTGGAGTGGGTGGGGTGGGGTGGGTGGGGCAGGGCGGATGGGGTGGAGTGGGTGGGGTGGGGTGGGTGGGGTGGGTGGGGTGGAGTGGGTGGGGTGGGTGGGGTGGGTGGGGTGGAGTGGGTGGGGTGGGTGGGGTGGAGTGGGGTGGGTGGGGTGGGGTGGGGTGGGTGGGGTGGGTGGGGTGGAGTGGGTGGGGTGGGTGGGGCAGGGCGGATGGGGTGGAGTGGGTGGGGTGGGGTGGGGTGGGTGGGGTGGAGTGGGTGGGGTGGGGTGGGGTGAGTGGGTGTGGTGGGGCAGGGCGGATGGGGTGGAGTGGGTGGGGTGGGGTGGGGTGGAATGGGTGGGGTGGGTGGGGTGGAGTGGGTGGGGTGGGTGGGGTGGGGTGGGTGGGGTGGAGTGGGTGGGGTGGGGTGGGGTGAGTGGGTGGGGTGGGGCAGGGCGGATGGGGTGGAGTGGGTGGGGTGGGTGGGGTGGGGCAGGGCGGATGGGGTGGAGTGGGTGGGGTGGGTGGGGTGGAGTGGGTGGGGTGGGTGGGGTGGGTGGGGTGGAGTGGGTGGGGTGGGGTGAGTGGGTGGGGTGGGGCAGGGCGGATGGGGTGGAGTGGGTGGGGTGGAGTGGGTGGGGTGGGTGGGGTGGGGCAGGGCGGATGGGGTGGAGTGGGTGGGGTGGGTGGGGTGGAGTGGGTGGGGTGAGTGGGTGGGGTGGGGTGGAGTGGGTGGGGTGGGTGGGGTGGGTGGGGTGGAGTGGGTGGGGTGGAGTGGGTGGGGTGGGTGGGGTGGAGTGGGTGGGGTGGGGCAGGGCGGATGGGGTGGAGTGGGTGGGGTGGGGTGGGTGGGGCAGGGCGGATGGGGTGGAGTGGGTGGGGTGGGGTGGGTGGGGTGGAGTGGGGTGGAGTGGGTGGGGTGGAGTGGGTGGGGTGGAGTGGGTGGGGTGGGTGGGGTGAGTGGGTGGGGTGGGGCAGGGCGGATGGGGTGGAGTGGGTGGGGTGGGGTGGGGTGGGTGGGGTGGAGTGGGTGGGGTGGGGTGGGGTGAGTGGGTGGGGTGGGGCAGGGCGGATGGGGTGGAGTGGGTGGGGTGGGGTGGGGTGGGTGGGGTGGAGTGGGTGGGGTGGGGTGGGGTGAGTGGGTGGGGTGGGGCAGGGCGGATGGGGTGGAGTGGGTGGGTGGGTGGAGTGGGTGGGGTGGGGTGGAGTGGGTGGGGTGGGGCAGGGCGGATGGGGTGGAGTGGGTGGGGTGGGGTGGGTGGGGTGGAGTGGGTGGGGTGGGGTGGGGTGAGTGGGTGGGGTGGGGCAGGGCGGATGGGGTGGAGTGGGTGGGGTGGGTGGGTGGGGTGGAGTGGGTGGGGTGGAGTGGGTGGGGTGGGTGGAGTGGGTGGGGTGGGGTGGAGTGGGTGGGGTGGGGCAGGGCGGATGGGGTGGAGTGGGTGGGGTGGAGTGGGTGGGGTGGGTGGGGTGGGGTGGGGTGGGGTGGGGTGGGGCAGGGCGGATGGGGTGGAGTGGGTGGGGTGGGGTGGGGTGGGTGGGGTGGAGTGGGTGGGGTGGGGTAGGGTGAGTGGGTGGGGTGGGGCAGGGCGGATGGGGTGGAGTGGGTGGGGTGGGGTGGGGTGGGTGGGGTGGAGTGGGTGGGGTGGGGTAGGGTGAGTGGGTGGGGTGGGGCAGGGCGGATGGGGTGGAGTGGGTGGGGTGGGGTGGGTGGGGTGGGTGGGGTGGGGTGGGGCAGGGCGGATGGGGTGGAGTGGGTGGGGTGGGGTGGGTGGGGCAGGGCGGATGGGGTGGAGTGGGTGGGGTGGGGTGGGTGGGGCAGGGCGGATGGGGTGGAGTGGGTGGGGTGGGGTGGGTGGGGTGGGTGGGGGTGGAGTGGGTGGGGTGGGTGGGGTGGGTGGGGTGGAGTGGGTGGGGTGGGTGGGGTGGAGTGGGGTGGGTGGGGTGGGGTGGGGTGGGTGGGGTGGGTGGGGTGGAGTGGGTGGGGTGGGTGGGGCAGGGCGGATGGGGTGGAGTGGGTGGGGTGGGGTGGGGTGGGTGGGGTGGAGTGGGTGGGGTGGGGTGGGGTGAGTGGGTGTGGTGGGGCAGGGCGGATGGGGTGGAGTGGGTGGGGTGGGGTGGGGTGGAGTGGGTGGGGTGGGTGGGGTGGGTGGGGTGGAGTGGGTGGGGTGGGGTGGGTGGGGTGGAGTGGGTGGGGTGGGGTGGGGTGAGTGGGTGGGGTGGGGCAGGGCGGATGGGGTGGAGTGGGTGGGGTGGGTGGGGTGGGGCAGGGCGGATGGGGTGGAGTGGGTGGGGTGGGTGGGGTGGAGTGGGTGGGGTGGGTGGGGTGGAGTGGGTGGGGTGGGTGGGGTGGGTGGGGTGGAGTGGGTGGGGTGGGGTGAGTGGGTGGGGTGGGGCAGGGCGGATGGGGTGGAGTGGGTGGGGTGGAGTGGGTGGGGTGGGTGGGGTGGGGCAGGGCGGATGGGGTGGAGTGGGTGGGGTGGGTGGGGTGGAGTGGGTGGGGTGAGTGGGTGGGGTGGGGTGGGGTGGAGTGGGTGGGGTGGGTGGGGTGGAGTGGGTGGGTGGAGTGGGTGGGGTGGGTGGGGTGGAGTGGGTGGGGTGGGGCAGGGCGGATGGGGTGGAGTGGGTGGGGTGGGGTGGGTGGGGCAGGGCGGATGGGGTGGAGTGGGTGGGGTGGGGTGGGTGGGGTGGAGTGGGGTGGAGTGGGTGGGGTGGAGTGGGTGGGGTGGAGTGGGTGGGGTGGGTGGGGTGGAGTGGGTGGGGTGGGGCAGGGCGGATGGGGTGGAGTGGGTGGGGTGGGGTGGGGTGGGTGGGGTGGAGTGGGTGGGGTGGGGTGGGGTGAGTGGGTGGGGTGGGCAGGGCGGATGGGGTGGAGTGGGTGGGGTGGGTGGAGTGGGTGGGGTGGGGTGGAGTGGGTGGGGTGGGGCAGGGCGGATGGGGTGGAGTGGGTGGGGTGGGGTGGGTGGGGCAGGGCGGATGGGGTGGAGTGGGGTGGGTGGGGTGGAGTGGGTGGGGTGGAGTGGGTGGGGTGGGGCAGGGCGGATGGGGTGGAGTGGGTGTGGTGGGGCAGGGCGGATGGGGTGGAGTGGGTGGGGTGGAGTGGGTGGGGTGGGGCAGGGTGGATGGGGTGGAGTGGGTGGAGTGGGTGGGGTGGGTGGGGTGGGGCAGGGCGGATGGGGTGGAGTGGGTGGGGTGGGGTGGGTGGGGTGGGGTGGGGTGGAGTGGGTGTGGTGGGGCAGGGCGGATGGGGTGGAGTGGGTGGGGTGGGGCAGGGTGGATGGGGTGGAGTGGGTGGAGTGGAGTGGGTGGAGTGGAGTGGGTGGGGTGGAGTGGGTGGAGTGGGTGGGGTGGGGTGGGTGGGGTGGGGTGGAGTGGGTGGGGTGCAGAATGTTGGCTCCACTCTGACTTTGTGTTTGGGGGGGTCGAGCTGTTGGTCCCTCCCCTCCTGTATTATTCAGCCAATGGTTACAAGGAGATCGTGGTTGGAAAATAAATATTCCAGGGTACACAATATTTCTGAAAGACAGACACAATGACAAAGGAGGAGGGGTGGCCCTGATAGTAAAAGGTGACACAGGGACATTAGTGAGAAAGGATCGGGCCTCTGCAGATCATGAAGTAGAATCAATGTGGGTGGAGATTAGGAATAAAACTCAGAAAACACTGGTGTGAGGAGGTTATAGGCCCCTGCACAGTAATTATACTGTTGGACAGAGCATTAAACAAGAAATTATTGCAGCTTGTAAGGAAGAAAATGCAATAATTGTAGGGGACTTTAATCTACATATAGACTGGACCAATCAAATTGGCAAGAATGGTCTAGAAGATGAGTTTGTGGAATGCTTTTGTGACAATGTCTTAGACCAATACATTGTGGAATCAACTAGGGATAAATCCATCTTCGATCTAGTATTGTGTAATGAAGCTGGGTTAATTAGTAATGTCATAATGAAAGTTCCACTGGGAAATAGTGATCATAATATCATTCAATTCCATGTAAAATTTGAAAGTGACATATTTCAATCACAAACCAGCGTCTTAAACTTAAAGCCAATTACATAGGACTGAGGGGAGAGCTGGCGAAGGTTAATTGGGTAAATAAACTAAAATGAACAGTGGGAAACATTTAAAGAAATTCAAAATGTTCAACAAAAATACAATCCACTGAAGAACGAACACTCAATGAGAAAGACCCATCTGTATCTCACTCAGGAAGTTAAGGATAGTATCAAGTTAACAGAAGAGGAGCCTCGCAACTTTGCAAGAAGGAGTTGCAAATCTGAGGATTGGGTATATTTTAGAAACCAGCAAAGGGCCACAAAAAGTTGATAAAAAAGGGAAAGGATAGAATATGAAATATAAAAACAGATTGAGAGCTTTGTTCAGGTATATGGAAAGGAAGAGAGTAGCTAAAGTAAATAGTTGGTCCCTTAGAGGCAGAAACAGGAGAAGTTACAATGGAGAATGAGGGAAATGGCAGAGATATTGTTCAAATATTGTGTGCCTGCCTTCACAGTAGTAGACACAAGTTGCATACCAGAAATTGACAGTAACCTAGGGGATGGTAAGAGTGAGGAAATTAACATCAGCAGAGAAAAAGTATTGGAGAGGCTTAAGGGACTAAAATCTGACAAATCCTTGGGACCTGATGGTCTACACCCTAGGGTTCTAAAAGAGACAGCTGCAGAGATAGTGGATGTGCTGGCTATGATTTTCCAAAATTCATACATTCTAAATTGGTCCCAGTGGATTGGAAGTTAGCAAGTGTAATACCGCTATTCAGGGAAGAAGGAAGAGAGGAAGCAGAGAACTACAGGCCAGTTAGTCTGACATCAGTTGTTGGGAAAATCATGGTATAGAATCAATGAATTGTTACAACACAGAAGGAGGCCATTCAGCCCATCAGCTCAGTCCAAGGTTAATTCACCTTGTGCTACTCTTCCAGCCTTTCCCCCTTAGCCCTACATATTTTTTGTTGAGATAATTGTCCAATTCACATTTCAAAGCCATGATTGAATCTGTCTCCACCGCACTCTCAGGCAGCACGTTCCACGTCCCAGCTACTCACTGCATAAAAAGGGGTGTTCCTCCTGTTGCTATCGCTTCTTTTGCTGAGTAACTGACAGACCCAGGCTAACGCTCTGGGGGAATAAAAACAGAAAATGCTCAAAAAACTCAGCTGGCCTGACAGCGTTCTTTGGAGAGAGAAACAGAGTTAACGTTTCGAGTCTGTGTGACTCTTACTTAGAGCTTTTGCTTTTACCTTAAAGCTCTGGGGACAAGGGTTCAAATCCCACCACAGCAGCTGGTGGAATTTAAATTCAATTAATAAATCTGGAATTGAAAGCTAGTCTCAGTAACGGTGACCATGAAACCATTGTTGATTGTTGTAAAAACCCATCTGGGTCACTAGTGTCCTTTGGGGAAGGAAATCTACTGACCTCACCTGGTCTGACCTACATGTGACTCCAGACCCACAGCAATGGGGTTGACTCTTAAATGCTCTCTGAAATGGCCAAGTGAGACCCTCAGTTCAATGGTAATTAGGGATGGGTAACAAATGCTGACCTTGTCAGTGACCCCCACATTCCATGCAAGAATTAAAAAAATCACTTTGAATCAGTGTTCCTCTGGTTCTCGATCCTTTGGCCACCAAGAAAGTGCTGGAATCTCTTCTTAAGGAAGTTTTAATAATGCAATTAGAAAATGAAAGTATGATCAGACCAAGACAACATGACTTTAGAGTCATAGAGTCATAGACGTCTACAGCACAGAAAAAGGCCCTTCGGCCCATCGAGTCTGCATCAGTCAAACAAGTACCTAACTATTCTAATCCCATTTTCCAGCACTAGGCCCATAGCCTTGTTGCCATGGCAGCGCAAGAGCACATCCAAATACTCCTTAAATGTTATGAGGGTTTCTGCATCCACCACCCTTTCAGGCATTGAGTTCTAGATTCCCACCACCCTCTGGGTGAAAAAATTCTTCCTCACACCCCCTCTAAACCTCCTGCCCCTTACCTTAAATCTATGTCCCCTGGTTATTGATCCCTCCACCAAGGGGAAAAGTTCCTTCCTGTCTACCCTATCTATGCCCCTCATAATTTTATACACATCAATCATGTCCCCCCTCAATCTCCTCTGCTCCATGGAAAATAACCCCAGTCTATCCAATCTCTCCTCATAACTAAAACTCTCCAGCCCAGGCAACATCCTGGTAAATCTCCTCTGCTCTCTCTCTAGTGCAATCACATCCTTCCTATAATGCAGATTCCAGAGCTGCATGCAATACTCTAGCTGTGGCCTAACCAGCGTTTTATACAGTTCCAGCATAACCTCCCTGCTCTTATATTCTATGCCTCGACTAATAAAGGCAATTATCTCATATGCCTTCTTAACCACCTAATCTACCTGTCCCACTACCTTAAGGGACCGATGGA
Organism: Carcharodon carcharias; assembly: GCF_017639515.1. Taxonomy (NCBI): domain Eukaryota; kingdom Metazoa; phylum Chordata; class Chondrichthyes; order Lamniformes; family Lamnidae; genus Carcharodon; species Carcharodon carcharias. The sequence goes on from NC_054477.1 coordinate 2,603,769, forward strand.
CATGCACACCAAGGTCCCTTTGATCCTCGGTACTTCCCAGGGTCCTAACATTCATCGTGTATTCCCGTGCCTTGTTTGTCCTGCCCAAGTGCATCACCTCACACTTATCCGGATTAAATTTCGTTTGCACCTGATCAGCCCATCTGACCAGCCCGTCTATATCCTCCTGTAATCTAAGGCTATCCTCCTCACTATTTACCACTCCACCAATTTTTGTGTCATCCACAAACTTACTGATCAACCCTCCTACATGCAAGTCTAAATCCCTCGACCATCACCCTCTGCTTCCTGCCACTCAGCCAATTCTGGATCCAATTTGCCAAATTGCCTTGGATCCCATGGGCTCTTACCTTCGTTATCAGTCTCCCATGTGGGACCTTATCAAAAGCCTTGCTGAAGTCCAAGTAGACCACGTCAAATGCATTGCCCTCATCTACACACCTGGTCACCTCTTCAAAAAATTCAATCAGATTGGTCAGACATGACCTCCCCTGAACAAAACCTTCCAACCTCTCTCTCTCCCTTCCCCCTCTCTTTCCCTATCACTCTCTGCTATGCCCTCTCTTTTTTCCTCTGCCTTGTCTCTCTCCCTCCCTCTCTCTGTCCCTCGCCAATCCCCCCACTCTCCCTCCATCCTTCTCTCTCTAGCCCTTGCAGTCGGAGCTCTCAGTCAGGGGTTATTGTGGGGGTGCAGTTGAAGGTGGGGCAGGGATAGGTATTACCCACAGAGCCCTGCAGGGGGAGCCACAGGCTTGGTTGTAATGGTGTTCGGTCACATGTCTGATGATGAACAAGACAACAACAACACCAACAACTGTCTTTTTAACTGCACTGAGCCAAGAGATGAAGAAAGTAGAAAGAATGATGGTGAAGGGAGGTGAACGCTGTCATATTAAGGGTTAATAGTTGTTATGCTAATAACTATTATACATCATCAATGATGTCAGATCATGTGTTGGGAGAACTCAGAGTGAGATATCTCTGGCAGGAACCTTGTGTCCATTGTTGAGATGGTGTTGGTTACAGAGTGTGTCTGTTAAGTTAGTTTTCATATTTTACTGTATGTTAACAGCAAAGACTTTATTAATTACCTGCAGCTATATACATCGTTACAACTGGTCCCCAGACGATGTCCCACAATTTGTTATCTCCCCAAACGGGACCCCAAATTTGCTGTGCTTCTGGGTGAGGAGGAATGAGCTGGCTCCCCTTCTTTATTCAACCCCCTCGGTTGGTCGCACAAAGTTTAAAAGCGATCCCTTCCTCCATGGACACCTATTCCCGGCCCAAATACATAGTTTTAATTAGATGGAGCCAATTTAACCAGGCTTCCTTGAGTCAAAGAAAGAGTAAATATATTCGTTATTAAGAACCCAAGAAAAATAATAAAAGCACAATCCACATACATACAGATCAGAAACGAGAAGTTAAGAAGCCAAATAAAAGGTTGAAAATATACAAATCAGTCTTTGGCTTGTCCGTGAGGTGTAGATGGTGAAACGTTGCAGCCGTTAAGTTGGGTGATTCCAGTTGAGCTGACTTTGGCAGTTGGTTTGGAGACACTTGGTTCTGCAGGTTGGCTGAAGAAGCTGTCCTATTTCCGCTGAGCTTTGCCTCTAGCAACAGAGAGAGAGAGAGAGAGAGCGAGACTTTTCCTGCAACTGCAGGGCTGACTAGTTGGTCTTCTTACTGTCACAGCACACTAGCATACCAGCACTGCTCTGCAACTAATTTTTTAACCCTTTTTCCCTGCGTATACCTGCAGCTGTTGACGAAGGCAGCTCACCACCACTTTCTCAAGGGTAACTAGGGATGGGCAATAAATGCTGGCCCAGCCAGCAAAGCTCACATCCCATGAATAAATTTTAAAAAAGAATAAAAGGAAAACAAACCATGCCTTGTGCCCAGAGCCTTTATTTCTTTGATCTCTGCCCATTTTACACATTCTGAGATATGAATCAACAGGAGATGGATTTTAGATGACTGCGGAGACCTGGTAATCAGTCTTTTTGTCTCTGCAACCACAGGAGATTAAAGTTCAGTCTTTTGCATCTTTCCTATCTCCCTTTCAAGTGTCTCTGCTTGAAGAAGGCCATGATACCTTTTCAGGTGCGACATTCCATGTTCCATGTTAAACTAGCTTGGCAGGGGTGTTGGTACCAAGAGAGAATATTAGAGAGGAATATCAGGGCACACAAAATACTGGGAGGGACAGATAGCACCAGTATAGAGAATAGTAAGTTAATAGGTAAAGACGTGGCAAGGGAGAAAGTAACAGAATCTAAATCAGGGTTACTGTGCATGTATGTGAATGCACGGTGTATAGTGAATAAGATTAGGGAGTTACAGGTGCAGATTGCCATGTGGAAATATGATGTTGTGGGGATAACAGAGAACTGGCTCATGGAAGGGCAGGACTGGGTGTTAAATATTCCCGGGTACAAGGTGTTCAGAAGAGACAGGAAAGGAAGAGGGGTGGTGGTATTGGTTAAGGGGAGCATTGCAGTGCTAGAGAAAGAGGATGTTCCAGAGGGTTCAAGGGCAGAATCTATTTGGCTTGAGCTAAGGAACAAAAAGGGGGAATTACAATGCTCGGTGTAGACTATAGACCACCAAATAGTGAGAAGGACGCAGAAGAATAAATCTGCAGGGAAATTACAGAGAGATGCAGCATTATAGAGTAGTTATAATGGGGGACTTTAATTACCCAAATGTAGACTGGGACAGTGGGAGTGTAAAGGCTGGAGAGGGGCAGAAGTTCCTAGATTGTGTTCCGGAGAATTTTCTACAGCAGTATGTGTCCAATCCAACAAGAAAAGATGCACTGTTGGACCTGGTTCTTGGTAATGAGGTGGGCCAAATAGATCAAGTGTCAGTGGGGGAACATTTAGGGAACAGTGATCATTGTATTGCATGTTTTTGGATGATGATAGAAAAGGACAATAAGTAATCCAGAGTAAAAATAATTAACTGGACAAGATCCAACTTCAATGGGGCAAGAACAGAGCTGGGCCAGACAGGTTGGAATGAATGATTGGCAGGAAAAACTGTAGTTGAACATTGGGCTACCTCCAAAAAGAATTGGTTTGGGCATAGTCAAGGTATATTGAGAGGGAAAGGTAGGACAAATGAATCCAGAACTCCCTTGGTGAAAAAGGAGATTGAAATTAAGATAAAGAAGCAAAAGTGTGTTTATGACAGTGTCAGGTAGAAAATACAATTGAGAACCAAGAGGAATACAGAATCACAGAGTGCAGAAGAGGCCCTTCGGCCCATCGAGTCTGCACCAACATGTGAGAAACACCTGACCTACCTACCTAATCCCATTTACCAGCACTTGGCCCATAGCCTTGAATGTTATGATGTGCCAAGTGCTCATCCAGGTACTTCTTAAAGGATGTGAGGCAACCCGCCTCCACCACCCTCCCAGGCAGCGCATTCCAGACCATCACCACCCTCTGGGTAAAAAAGTTTTTCCTCACATCCCCCCTAAACCTCCTGCCCCTCACCTTGAACTTATGTCCTCTCATGACTGACCCTTCAACTAAGGGGAACAGCTGCTCCCTATTAACCCTGTCCATGTCCCTCATAATCTTGTACACCTCGATCAGGTTGCCCCTCAGTCTTCTCTGCTCCAACAAAAACAACCCATGTCTATCCAACCTCTCTTCATAACTTAAATGTTTCATCCCAGGCAACATCCTGGTGAATCTCCTCTGCACCCACTCCAGTGCAACCACATCCTTCCTATAATGTGGCGACCAGAACTGCACACAGTACTCCAGCTGTGGCCTCACCAAGGTTCTATACAACTCCAACATGACCTCCCTACTTTTGTAATCTATGCCTCGATTGATAAAGGCAAGTGTCCCATATGCCTTTTTCACCACACCACTAACATGCCCCTCCGCCTTCAGAGATCTATGGACACACACGCCAAGGTCCCTTTGTTCCTCAGAACTTCCTAGTGTCATGCCGTTCATTGAATACTTCCTTGTCAAATTGCTCCTTCCAAAGTGTATCACCTCACACGGTTAAATTCCATCTGCCACTTATCTGCCCATTTGACCATCCCATCTATATCTTCCTGTAGCCCAAGACACTCAACCTCATTGTTAACCACCCGGCCAATCTTTGTGTCATCCGCAATCTTACTAATCCTGCCCCCCACATAGTCAGCTATGTCATTTATATAAATGACAAATAATAGGGGACCCAGCACAGATCCCTGTGGTACGCCAGTGGACACTGGCTTCCAGTCACTAAAGCATCCTTCTGTCATCACCCACTGCTTCCTACAACTAAGCCAATTTGAATCCACCTTATCAAATTACCCTGTTTCCCATGTGACTTTGCCTTCTTTATAAGGTTCAAAGGGGAGATGAAAAAGCATTTTTGAGAAGTGAAGAGGGATTATGAGAAAAGACTGGTAGCCAGCATAAAGGGGAATCCCAAAGTCTCCTATAGGCATATAAATAGTAAAATGGGGAATAGGGCTGATCAGGGACCTAAAAGAGAATTTACACATGGACTGAGGTATTAAATGAATACTTCACTTCCGTCTTTACCAAGGAGGTGGATGCTACTCAGGCCATAGTGACAGACAAGGAAACCCTGTCACTAGAAGGGTTCAAAACTGACACAGAGGGAAGTGTTGAAAAGACCGTCGGTAGGTACTTAAGGTTGACAAGGCACCGGGACCAGATGAGATGCATCCAAAGATATTGGAGGAAGCGAGAGTAGAAATTGCAGGGGCTCTGGTCATAATCTTTCAGTCGTTCCCAGACTCAGGGGAGGTGCCAGAGGACTGGAGAATGGCAAACATTTTGCCCTTGTTCAAAAAAGGTTGTAAGGATAAGCCCAGCAATTACAGACCAGTCAGTTTAACTTCAATGGTGGGCAAGATTCTAGAAACAATTATTTGGGATAGAATTAATAATCATGTAGAAAAATATGGGTTGATAAGGAAGAGCCGGAATGGATTTGTAAAGGGGAAATCGTGTTTCACTAACCTGCTGGAGTTTTTTGAAGAGGTAACAGAAAAGGTCGATGAGGGTAATGCTGTTGATGTGGTGTACATGGACTTTGAAAAGACATTTTACACAGAGCCACACAACAGACTTGTGAGAAAAGTTATTGCTCATGGAATAAAAGGGACAGTAGCAACATGGATACAAAATTGGCTGAAAAATAGGAAGCAGAGAGTAATGGTTTTTTTGGGGGGTTGGTGGAAGGTTTGTACTGGAGTTCCCCAGGGGTCAGTATTGGGACCCTTGCACTGCTTTTTATATTCGTTCATTGGATGTGGGCATCGCTGGCTAGTCCAGCATTTATTGCCCTTGTTCAGAGGGCATGTTTAAGAGTCAACCACATTGCTGTGGGTCTGGAGTCACATGTAGGCCAGACCAGGTAAGGACAGCAGATTTCCTTCCCTAAAGGACATTAGTGACCCAGATGTGTTTTTACAAAATCGACAATGGTTTCATGGTCACCATCAGAGTTTTAATTCCAGATTTTCATTGAATTCAGATTTTACCATCTCCCATGGCGGGATTCATACCCGGGTCTCCAGAGCAGTACCCTGGGTTTCTGAATTGCCAGGCCAATGACTATACCACCAACTCCCCACATATGCATTAATTATCTAGATCTTGGTGTGCAGGGGTCTATTTAAATGACATGAAGCTTGGGAGTGTTGTGAACTGTGAGGAGGACGGTGTGGAACTTCAAGAGGACATAGACAAGTTGGTGGAGTGAGCAGATAGGTGACAGATGAAGTTCAGTGCGGAGAAATGTGAGGTGATGCATTTTGGTAGGAAGAAGATGGACAGACAATATAAAATAAGGGGTGAAATTTTGAAGGGGGTGCAGGAGCAGAATGACCTGGGTGTATATGTGCATAGATCATTGAAGGTGGCAGGAGAGGTGGAGAGAGCAGTTAATAAAGTATACAGTACCCTGGGCTTTATTGACAGGGGCACAGAGTACAAGAGCAGGGAGGTTATGCTGAATTTATATAAGACACTCATTAGACCTCAGCTGGAATATTGTGTATGGTTCTGGGCACCACACCATAGGAAGGATGTGAACACATTGGAGAGAGTGCAGAAGAGGTTTACAAGAATGGTTCCAGGGATGAGAAACTTCAGCTATGAGGATAGATTGGAGAGGTTGAGACTGTTCTCCTTGGAGAGAAGAAGCTGAGAGGAGATTTGATAGAGATGTTCAAAATTATAAGGGGGCTGGATAGAGTAAATAGGGAGAAGCTGTTCCTGCTTGTAAAAGGATCAAGAGCGAGAGGGCACAGGTTTAAAGTGATTTGCAAAAGAAGCAAATGTGATGTGAGAAAAAACTTTTTCACACAGCGAGTGGTTCGGGTCTGGAATGCACGGCCTGGAAGTGTGGTGGAGGCAGGTTCAGTCGCGGCATTCAAGAGGGCATTAGATGATTATTTGATTAGAAACAAGTTGCAGGGGTACAGGGAAAAGGCAGGGCAATGGCACTAGGTCATAATGCTCATTTGGAGAGCTGTTGCAGACAAGATGGGCTGAGTGGCCTCCTTCTGTGCTGTTAAAATGCTGTGATTCTGTGTTTCTCTAAGGACAGGTCTGTCAGTATAATCCACATAAGATTTTTCCAGAAAGTCGTCACTTTACATTATCTGCCATCTTTTGCTCAATGCCCTCGCTTGTATTTCTTTAACAACACTCTCGTCTCCCTTAAAATGTTCAATGTGCCTGTAAGTAATTTCTGGCTGTAATTAGCTTTTCATGTCAGTGTGTATGCAGTAAAGGGTACAGGCAAGGAACTAACTCCATCAGTAGTTAGTTTAGGAAGGTGCAGAAAATATTAGCAGTAGAGTGCAGCGGAAAGTAGAAGCAGAATGTGTAATAATGGTAAAAAGTCAAAGCTTAAGGCTCTTTATCTGAATGCACGCAGCATTTGTAACAAGATAGATGAGTTGATGGCACAATTATAAATAAATGAATAGGACTTGATAGCTATTATAGAGACATGGTTGCAGGGTGACCAAGACTGGGGAACTCAATATTCAAGGGGATTCGATGTTCCAGAAAGATAGGCAAAAAGGAAAAGGAGGTGGGGTAGCTTTGTTAATAAAGGAAGGTATCAGTGCAGTGCAGTGGTGAGTAGCGATATAGGTGCAATAGATCGTGATGTGGAATCAGTTTGGGTGGAAATAAGGAATAGCAAAGGGAAGAAGTCATGGGTGTGAGTCATCTATAGGCCCCTCATTGATGGACAAAGTATAAATCAGGGAACAATGAAGGCGAGTAAGAAGACAATTGTCAGGGGTGATTTTAATCTGCATATTGACTGGACAAATCAGGTTGGCAGGGATAACATGGAAGGCAAATTTGTAGAGTGCATCAGGGATTGTTTCTTAGAGCAATACATTGCACAACCTACCCAGGAACAGGCTATTTTAGATCTAGTAATGTGTAATGAGGTGGGATTAATAAGAGATCTTGTAGTTAAGGATCCCCAAGGGGGTAGTGATCACAACATGGTAGAATTTCAAATTCAGTTTGAGGCTGAGCAATTCGGGTCTCAAACCAGTGTCTTCAACTTAAATAAGGGGAAATTACAGAGGTATGAAGGAAGAGTTGTCTAAAGCAGGCTGGGAAAATAGACTAAGGGGAAGGTCAGTGGATGAGCAGTGGCAGATATTTAAGCAGATATTTCATTACACTCAGCAAAAATTTATCCTGATCAAAAAGAAGGACTCGATGAGAAGGATGAACCACCCGTGGTTAACGAAAGTGGTCAAGGAAAGTACCCAATCAGAAACTAAGGCATAGAAAGTAGCGAAACCTAGTGGTAGGCCAGAGGATTGGGTATTTTTTAGGAACCAGCAGCGGATTAAAGTTAGTAAAGAGGGAGAATATTGATTATGGAAGTAAATTGGCAAGAAATATAAAAACAAACAGCAAGAGCTTCTACGGGTAAATGAAAAGAGAGCGAGAATAGCTAAAGTGAGAGTGGGACCCTTGGAGGATGTGACTGGAGAATTGATAATGGGGAACAGGGAAATGGCAGATAATTTAAAATAAATAATTTTGCATCAGTCTTCACAGTGGAGGACACTATAAACATTCCAAAGATATCAGATAAGCAGGGAGCGAATAGGAGGAAAGATCTTGTAACAGTCTCTATCATGAGGGACAAAGTATTTGACAAGCCAATGAGACTAAAGGCAGACAAGTCACCAGGACCTGATGACCTGCATCCAAGGGTTTTAAAGGAAGTGGCTGCAGAGATAGTGGAGGCATTGGTCAAAATATTCCAGACCTCACTGGATTCCAGGAGGGTCCCAGTGGATTGGAAAACTGCTAATGTGACACCCCTGTTCAAGAAGGGAGGGAGACAAAAAGCAGGAAACTATAGGCCAGTCAGCCTAACATCTGTCATTGGGAAAATGCTGGAGTCCATTATTAAGGAAGAACTAGCAGGACATTTAGAAACGTTTAACACAATCAAACAGAGTCAACATGGTTTTGTGAAAGGGAAATCAGGATTGACAACTTTGTTACAGTTCTTTAAGGATATAACAAGCAGAGTTGATAAAGGGGAACTGGTAGATGTAGTGTATTTGGATTTCCAGAAGGCATTCGTTAAGGTGCCACATAAAAGGTTATTGCACAAGAAAAGAGCTCACAGTATTGGGGGTAATGTATTAGCATGGATCGAGCATTGGTTAACACTTAAGAAAGAGAGTCGAGATTAAAAGGTCTTTTTCAAGTTGGAAAGATGTAACTAGTGGAGTGCCACAAGGATCAGTCCTAGGGCCTCAATTATTTACTATCTATATTAATGACTTGGAGGATACAAAAATAGGTGGGAGGGCATGTTGTGATGAGGGCATAAGGAACCTGCAAGGGGATTTAGATAGGTTGAGTGAGTGGGTAAAAACTTGGCAGATGGAGTTTAATGTAGGAAAGTGTGAGGTCATGCACTTTGATAGGAAGAATCAAAAGGCAGACTATTATTTAAATGGAGAGAGGCTTCAGAAAAGTGCAGCACAGAGGGATCTGGGTGTTCTTGTGCATGAAACACAAAAAGTTAGCATGCAGGTGCAGCAAGTAATTAAGAAGGCAAATAGTATTTTGGCCTGTATTTCAAGGGGGTTGGAATTTAAAAATAGGGAAGCCTTGTTACAACTCTACAGGGTGTTGGTGAGGCCACACCTGGAGTACTGTGTACAGGTTTGGTCCCTGTATTTAAGAAAGGATATACTGGCATTGGAGGCAGTTCAAAAGAGATTCACTAGGCTGATTCCTGGGATGAAGGAGTTGAATTATCAAGAACGGCTAAACAGGTTAGGCCTTTATCCATTAGAGTTCAGAAGAATGAGGGGTGATCTTACTGAAACATACAAGATTCTGAGGGGGCTTGACAGGGTAGATGTTGAGAATATGTTTCTACTAGTGGGGGAATCTTGAACTGGGGGACATAGTTACAGAATAAGGGGACACTGATTTATAACTGAGATGCGAAGGAATGTTTTTTCTCAGAGGATAGTGAATGTCTGGAATTCTCTACCTCAGAGAGTTGTGGAACTAGATCACTGAAAGTATCTAAAGAGGAGGTAGATAGATTTTTGAAATATCGGGGAGTTGAGGGTTATGAGGATCTGGCATGAGAGGATTTGAGACCAGGGGCAGATCAGCCATGATCTTACTGAATGGTGGGGTAGGCTTGAGGGGCTGAATGGCCTACTCCTGCTCCTATTCTTATGTTCTTACTTGTGTCCTTATGTCCAAATCTGAGGCATGATGAGGCTTGGGGTTGGAGAATCAGGATTAGCGATGGGCTTCGTTCAAACAGAGCTTCTGACTGAATTAGTAAAAGGGCTTCTCAGGACTGGTTGCAGCCTGGAAGTGAAGAAGACTTAGCTCACCCATACAGGGTATGAAGACTTAGCTCACCCAGACAGGGTATGAAGACTTAGCTCACCCAGACAGGGTATGAAGATTTAGCTCACCCAGACAGGGTATGAAGATTTAGCTCACCCAGACAGGGTATGAAGACTTAGCTCACCCAGACAGGGTATGAAGATTTAGCTCACCCAGACAGGGTATGAAGATTTAGCTCACCCAGACAGGGTATGAAGATTTAGCTCACCCAGACAGGGTATGAAGATTTAGTTCACCCAGACAGGGTATGAAGATTTAGCTCACCCAGACAGGGTATGAAGATTTAGTTCACCCAGACAGGGTATGAAGATTTAGCTCACCCAGACAGGGTATGAAGATTTAGTTCACCCAGACAGGGTATGAAGATTTAGCTCACCCAGAAAGGGTATGAAGATTTAGCTCACCCAGACAGGGTATGAAGATTTAGCTCACCCATACAGGGTATGAAGATTTAGCTCACCCAGACAGGGTATGAAGATTTAGCTCACCCAGACAGGGTATGAAGATTTAGCTCACCCAGACAGGGTATGAAGATTTAGCTCACCCATACAGGGTATGAAGATTTAGCTCACCCAGACAGGGTATGAAGATTTAGCGCACCCAGAAAGGGTATGAAGATTTAGCTCACCCATACAGGGTATGAAGATTTAGCTCACCCAGACAGGGTATGAAGATTTAGCGCACCCAGAAAGGGTATGAAGACTTAGCTCACCCAGAAAGGGTATGAAGATTTAGCTCACCCAGAAAGGGTATGAAGATTTAGCTCACCCAGACAGGGTATGAAGATTTAGCTCACCCAGACAGGGTATGAAGATTTAGCTCACCCAGACAGGGTATGAAGATTTAGCTCACCCAGACAGGGTATGAAGATTTAGTTCACCCAGACAGGGTATGAAGATTTAGCTCACCCAGACAGGGTATGAAGATTTAGTTCACCCAGACAGGGTATGAAGATTTAGCTCACCCAGACAGGGTATGAAGATTTAGTTCACCCAGACAGGGTATGAAGATTTAGCTCACCCAGACAGGGTATGAAGATTTAGTTCACCCAGACAGGGTATGAAGATTTAGCTCACCCAGACAGGGTATGAAGATTTAGTTCACCCAGACAGGGTATGAAGATTTAGCTTACCCAGACAGGGTATGAAGATTTAGTTCACCCAGACAGGGTATGAAGATTTAGTTCACCCAGACAGGGTATGAAGATTTAGCTCACCCAGACAGGGTATGAAGATTTAGTTCACCCAGACAGGGTATGAAGATTTAGCTCACCCATACAGGGTATGAAGACTTAGCTCACCCAGAAAGGGTATGAAGATTTAGCTCACCCATACAGGGTATGAAGATTTAGCTCACCCATACAGGGTATGAAGATTTAGCTCACCCATACAGGGTATGAAGATTTAGCTCACCCATACAGGGTATGAAGACTTAGCTCACCCAGACAGGGTATGAAGATTTAGCGCACCCAGAAAGGGTATGAAGATTTAGTTCACCCATACAGGGTATGAAGATTTAGCTCACCCATACAGGGTATGAAGATTTAGCTCACCCAGACAGGGTATGAAGATTTAGCTCACCCAGACAGGGTATGAAGATTTAGCTCACCCAGACAGGGTATGAAGATTTAGCTCACCCATACAGGGTATGAAGATTTAGCTCACCCATACAGGGTATGAAGATTTAGCTCACCCAGACAGGGTATGAAGATTTAGCTCACCCAGACAGGGTATGAAGATTTAGCTCACCCAGAAAGGGTATGAAGATTTAGCTCACCCAGAAAGGGTATGAAGATTTAGCTCACCCATACAGGGTATGAAGATTTAGCTCACCCAGACAGGGTATGAAGATTTAGCTCACCCAGACAGGGTATGAAGATTTAGCTCACCCAGACAGGGTATGAAGATTTAGCTCACCCATACAGGGTATGAAGATTTAGCTCACCCATACAGGGTATGAAGATTTAGCTCACCCATACAGGGTATGAAGATTTAGCGCACCCAGAAAGGGTATGAAGATTTAGCTCACCCATACAGGGTATGAAGATTTAGCTCACCCAGACAGGGTATGAAGATTTAGCTCACCCATACAGGGTATGAAGATTTAGCTCACCCAGTCAGGGTATGAAGATTTAGCTCACCCATACAGGGTATGAAGATTTAGCTCACCCAGACAGGGTATGAAGATTTAGCTCACCCATACAGGGTATGAAGATTTAGCTCACCCATACAGGGTATGAAGATTTAGCGCACCCAGACAGGGTATGAAGATTTAGCTCACCCAGACAGGGTATGAAGATTTAGCTCACCCAGACAGGGTATGAAGATTTAGCTCACCCAGACAGGGTATGAAGATTTAGCTCACCCATACAGGGTATGAAGATTTAGCTCACCCAGAAAGGGTATGAAGATTTAGCTCACCCAGAAAGGGTATGAAGATTTAGCTCACCCATACAGGGTATGAAGATTTAGCTCACCCAGAAAGGGTATGAAGATTTAGCTCACCCAGAAAGGGTATGAAGATTTAGCTCACCCAGACAGGGTATGAAGATTCAGCTCACCCAGAAAGGGTATGAAGATTTAGCTCACCCAGACAGGCCATGGGCTTGACATGCTGAAGCTGGACTTCCAAGGGAGATGGTGTAGAATCCTCTGTCGCAGTAAATCTGCTGCTCTTTTCTCCGAGCTTCTTTTGGCAAATATTCTCGGTGTCTGTAGCTTCAGTTGGGAGGTTTAGTTCCAAATCCGATGAAGATTTTCTTTTCCTTAGTCCTTCAGTGTTCTTGTGAGGTTGTGACCCAAGCTGACACCATGTTGTGATATTGTTGGTTCCAGTATACGTCTGTTAGAGAGTTCTTTGTCACCTCCTGTATGTTAACAGCAAGTCTTTACCACCTACCGGTAACTGTATCCATAATGCACAGTAAAGGGCACAGACCAGGAGCTATCTCCTTGGCCAGGATTTTACAGTGCCCCTGGTCGGCAGAATATTACTGTCCCACCGAGCTGAATGGAGATTTAAATGGCTGGCTGCATCTGCTGGGGAAGGGGTGGGGGGGTGGGGGTGGGGGAGGCGGGGGGCTGGGGGGGTTGGTGGTGGTGTGGTGGTGGTAGTGGTGGGGGGGGGTGTTGTTCAATCCTGGGCCCATGCCTAGGCCTTTACTCATCTCTGGTCAACACCACTAACCCTGGGTCTTGGGTCATGTGCCTTCTTAGCTCACTGTATGGGTGGTACTGTACTCAGTCCCACATTCACCCGGCATATACCACACACTTATACAGTCCTCAGTTGCTGTTTAGAGCTAATAAACATTTGGAAGTTTCTGGATGCCTGGTTTCTGGCAGTCTCTGTTAGACACACCCTGGGTGCGTCTCTGCCGTTACTTCAGAGAACGTTTACACAGGGTGAAGGGTCAACACCCAGATTAGAGGAGACTCGAGATCTGGGAGGATTGTGGGGCTGGTGTTTGCAGAGATGGGGAGGGGTTGGGACCATGGAGGGATTTGAAAACAAGGATGAGAATTTTAATTTCAAGGTGTTTCTTGACTGGGAGCCAGTGTGGGTCAATGAGTACCTTTGGTACGAATTAGGATATTGGTAGCAGAGTTTTGAATGACCTCTAGATTGTGGAAGGTCCGAGGCCAGAAAAGCAATGGAAAAGAGCAGCCTGCAGCTAACAAAAGCATGGATGAGGGTTTCAGCAGCAGATGAGCTGAGGCAGGGGTAAAGTCTGATGTTGGAAGTGGAATTAGGTGATCTTGGTTATGGAGGAACATGTGTGGTCAGCAACTCACGTGGGGGTCATATATGACACTAAGCTTGTGAGCAGCCTGGTTCAGTCTCAGGGTGAAGGCTGACATTATTCAGGGGGTGGATTAGGCTGCGTTAGTGAGGATGTGATGTCAGAAGTTCAGCTAGTGTCACACAGAGTAACACAGAAGCCCCCTCCTCACTGCCCCTCATTCTAACTCTCTGTCCTCAGTAACTCTCTCAGCACAGACAGAGGGACCACCTCACACACCAAGTAACAGCCCAGCCCCCTCCGTCTGGGTGTCCCCCCCCCACCACTGCCTGTCTGGGCCCTGCCTCCATCTGTCTGTGCTCCCTCCCACAGTCTGCCTGTGCTCCCTCTGTCTGTCTGGGCCCTGCCTGTCTGTCTGTGTTCCCCCTGCCTGTCTGTCTGTGTTCCCCCTGCCTGTCTGTCTGTGTTCCCCCTGCCTGTCTGTCTGGGCCCCCTGCCTGTCTGTCTGGGCCCCCTGCCTGTCTGTCTGTGCTCCCCCTGCCTGTGCTTTCTCACCCCCCCCAAGTCTGTCTGTGCTCCCTCCGTCTGTCTGGGCCCTGCCCTGTCTGTCTGTGTTCCCCCTGCCTGTGTGTCTGTGTTCCCCCTGCCTGTCTGTCTGGGACCCCTGCCTGTGTGTCTGGGCCCCTCCCATGTCTTCCTGGGCCCCGCCCCAGCTGTCTGGGCTCCGCCCCTGTCAGCTCACCTGTGTTGGAAAGCTAATGCCTTTTCTTTAACCCCTCCCTGCCTCCCCCAGGTCCTTCACACTCAGTTGGAGTACCTGCTGCAGGGTCAGGAGAAAATCCGGAGCAGTTCGGAGTTCACAGAACAAGCTCTGAGCCATGGCACAGAGACCGAGGTGCTGCTGGTGAAGAAGCAGATGAGCGAGACCCTGAACGAACTGGCCGCCCAGCACTTTCCACTTCAGCCCCAAGAAAATGACCACCTGGACCTGAGAGTGGAGACAGATGGAGTGAGAAAGTCAATCCAGAATCTCGGGGTCCTGATCACCACCAGTGCCATTGCCCAACAGACTGTAGCCACGGGCGAGGGTCTGCGTCACACTGTGGTGGGCCAGCAGACAACAGTTACTGTGACAACCAAGGATAAAGACGGAGAGCTGGTGAAAACTGGTAACGCCATCTTGCAGGCTGAGATCACAGCTCCGGACGGCAGCTGTACCGAGGGCGAAGTCCTGGACAACAGGAACGGGACGTATGAGTTACTCTACACACTAAAGACTGAGGGAGACTTTACACTGTCTGTAACCCTGTACAACCAGCCGGTCAAAGGCAGTCCCTACAGAGTCCGAGCCACGAAACCCTCTGATGCCGCACACTCCCCCGACGATGTCAAGCGCAGGGTGAAGTCTCCGAGCAGTGGGCACATTCGACAGAAAGCAGTCAGGCGCCCAGCCAGTATGTACAGCACTGGCAAGAAGAAGGACAACCCCATTGAGGACGAGCTGATTATCCGTGTCGGTGAGTTTGTTTTAATCTTCCATAGGAAGCGAGCATCACTGGCTGGGCCAGCGTTTACTGCCCATCCCTACATGCACTGGAGGGCATTTCAGAGTCACCCACGTTGCTGTGGGTCTGGAGTCACGTGTAGGCCAGACCAGGTAAGGACAGCAGATTTCCTTCCCTAAAGGGCGTTAGTGACCCAGATGGGTTTTTCTGACAATTCAGTCATTTCATTGCTGTTACTGAGACACTTTATGTTCTAGGTTTGTTTTCATTGATTAAGTTTAAATTCCAGCAGCTGCTGTGGGATTTGAACCCACATCCCCAGAGCATTAACCTGGGCTGAAAGATTACTTGTCCAGTGATGTTACTACTACACCACTGTCTCCCTGTAGTGGCAACCGGAACCCTTTGATCCTGGGCTCTGTATTCCAGGGAGGGAAATGTCAGAGATTGGAAGAGAGAGACAGAGAAATCCAGTAGTGGGAGATTGGGAGGTAGTTTGGTAACAGGAGAGGGATCATTGTATCATTGAACTTGTATTGTCCCTCTGCATTCTTCCTACTAAAATACATCACCTGACACTTTTCAGTGTTGAGTTTCATCTGCAATGTTTCCACTCGCTTCACGAGCCTCTCTCTGTCCCTCTTGAAGTCTGTCACTATCTACCTCACTGCTTCCAACTCTTGCAAGTTTTGTGTCATCCGTAAATTTTCAAATTGTTCCCTGTCCCAAGACCATGTTATTACTGTTTTCATTCCTACTACAGAATTCTTGGGGAGTTCTACTACATACCTCCCTCCAGCCCAAAAAACAGCAACCCATCACTTCTCTTAGCATTCTATCCCTTCAGCCCTTTTGTATCCCTCCCTCTGCTGCTGCCTCTTTGATGTTAAAATGCTTCAGTTTTGCTGACAGCTCTATAATGTGACATTTTATCCAACTCCTTCTGCAAGTCCACAAACACCACATCAGCCACCTTACCCCTTATCATAAGATTCTGGATGACTAAAGAAATGCACAGTGCCCAATCTGGAGTAAGAATAATTAACTGGACATTAGCAACATGGATATGGAATTGGCTGAGTGACAGGAAACAGGGAATAGTGGTTAATGGATGTTTTTTGGGCTAGAGGAATGTTTGTAGTGGAGTTCCCCAGGAGTCAGTGTTGGGACCCTTGCTTTTCCTGATATATATTAGTGATCTAGATCGTGGTGTGGAGAGCACAATTTCAAAGTTTGCGGATGAAACAAAACTTGGGAGAATTGTAAACTGTGAGGAGGACAGTGTAGAACTTCAAAAGGACATTGACACATTGGTGGATTGGGCAGATAGGGGGCAGATGAAGTTCAATGTGGAGAAATGTGAGATGATCATTTTGGTAGGAAGAACAAGGAGAGAATATAAAATAAAAACTCTAAAGGGGGTGCAGGAGCTGAGGGGCCTGGGTGTATATATGCACAAACCACTGAAGGTGGCAGGACAGATGGAGAGAGCTGTTAATAAAGTATACAGTATCCTGGGCTTTATTAATAGGGGCACAGAGTACAAGAGCAGGGAGGTTATGTTGAGCTTGTATAAGTCACTGGTTCAGCCTTAGCTGGAGTATCATGTCCAGTTCTCTCTGCTACACTTTAGGATGGATGTGAAAGCACTGGAGAGAGGGCAGAAAAGATTCATGAGAATGATCCCAGGTATGATCAAACAGAAAAAGAAAGCGTACGATTGGCACAAAGAGCTAAGCACTGCAGAGAGCCTAGACAAATATAGGAAGTGCAGGGACCAAGTAAAGAAGAAAATAAGGAAATCAAAGAGAGGGCATGAAAAAAGATTAGCAAGTAAAGTTAAAGATAACCCAAAGATGTTTTACCAATACATTAATGCTAAAAGGTTAGTTAAGGAGAAAGTGGGACCTATCAGAGATGAAGATGGAAACTTGTGTGTAGATGCAGAGGCTGTGGGAAGGGTTTTGAATGAATATTTTGTCTCCGTGTTTACAAAGGAAAGGGAGGATGTAGATATAGTCCAGGAGGAACACTGCGAGATATTGGACGGGATAGTCATAAAGAGAGAGGAAGTACTCGAAGGGTTGAAATCCTTGAAAGTTGATAAGTCTCCAGGGCCAGATGGATTGTTTCCGAGGCTGCTGAAAGAAGTCAGGGAGGAGATAGCAAATGCTCTGAGGATGATTTTCCAATCTTCACTAGATACAGGGGAGGTACTGGAGGACTGGAGAAATGCAAACGTAGTTCCATTGTTTAAAAAGGGATCAAAGGAAATGCCAAACAATTATAGGCCAGTTAGTCTTACATCAGTGGTGAGCAAATTAGTAGAATCAATCCTGAGAGATAGGATTAACTGTCATGTGGAAAGGCATGGACTAGTCAGGGATGGTCAGCATGGATTTGTTAAAGGAAGGTCTTGCCTCACAAATTTGATTGAATTCTTTGAGGAAGTGACAAGAAGGGTTGATGAAGGTAGTGCAGTGGATGTTGTGTACATGGATTTTAGCAAGGCATTTGACAAGGTCCCACATGGCAGATTGGTCAGGAAAGTAAAAGCCCATGGGATTCAGGGTAATGTGGCAAACTGGATAAAAGGTTGGCTTTGTAACAGGAAACAAAGGGTAATGGTCGATGGATGCCCTTGAGAATGGAAAGTTGTCTCAAGTGGTGTTCCACAGGGCTCGGTGTTGGGACCCTTGCTGTTTGTGTTATATATTAATGATTTAGATGTGAATGTGGGGAGCACGATTGGGAAATTTGCAGATGACACAAAGATTGTCCGAGTAGTGGGTAGTGTAGAGGATGGCCATAATCTCCAAAACGATATAGATGGGTTGGTGGAGTGGGCGGTAAAGTGGCAGATGGATTTTAACATAGAGAAGTGTGAGGTCATACATTTAGGGATGTCAAACAGTTACAGGGATTACACAATAAATGGGAATATACTAAGAGGGGTAGATGAAGTGAGAGATCTTGACGTACAAGTACACAGGTCCCTGAAGGCAGCAGATCAAGCAGACAAAGTTGTAAAGAAGGCATATGGAATGCTCTCCTTCATTGGCAGAGGTATAGAATAGAAAAGTAAGGATATAATGTTGGAATTGTATAAAACACTGGTGAAGCCACAATCGGAGTATTGTGTGTAGTTCTGGTCACCACATTACAGGAAGGACGTAATAGCTCTGGAGAGAGTGCAGAGGAGGTTTACAAGAATGTTGCCAGGGTTAGAAAAGTGTAGCTATGAGGAGAGATTGGATAGATCGGGGTTATTTTCCTTAGAACAAAGAAGGCTGAGAGGTGACTTGATTGAGGTGACAAAATTATGAGGGTAATCGATAGAGTGGACAGGATCAAATTGTTTCCCTTGGTGGAGAATTCTAGAACCAGGGGACATAGATTCAAGATAAGTGGCAGAAGGTGTAGGGGGGACATGAGGAAGAGCTTTTTTAAGCAGAGGGTAGTGGGTGTCTGGAATTCGCCGCCCAAGCTGGTGGTAGAGGCAGAAACTCTAAACTCTTTTAAAAAGTCCCTGGATCTGCACCTTAAGTGCTGTAAGCTGCAGGGCTATGGGCCGGGTGCAGGAAGGTGGGATTAGAAAGGGCACCTGGGTGTCCTCGGGCTGGCATGGACAAGATGTGCCGAATGGCCTCCTTCTGTGCTGTAACTTTTCTATGGTTCTATGAGAAACTTAGGCTATGAGGATAGATTGGAGAGGTTGGGACTGTTTTCCTTGGAGAAGAGCAGACTGAGAGGAGATTTGATAGAGGTGTTCAAAATCATGAGGGGTCTGGATAGAGTAAACAGAGAGAAACTGTTCCCATTGGTGGAAGGATTGAGAACCAGAGGGCACAGATTTAAGGTAACTGTTAAAAGAAGCAATGGAGACACGAGGAGAAACTTTTCACCCCAGCGAGTAGTTAGGATCTGGAATGCACTGTCTTAGAGTGTGGGTGAGACAGGTTCAATCGAGTGGTTAGGATGTGGAATGTGCTGTCTGAGAGTATGGGGGGGACAGGGTCAACTGAAGCTTTGAAAAGGGAATTAGACAGTTAACTGAAAAGGAAGAATGTTCAGGGTTACGGGGAGAAGGTGGGAGAATGGCACTCGGTGTAATACTGATTCGGAGAGGCCAGTGCAGACACGATGGGCTGAATGGCCACTTCCTGTGCTGTAACAATTCAGTGAAAACCCTCATCAAACCCTCTGATACCTCATTAAAAACCTCAATCAATTAGTCGAGGATGATTTGCCCTGAATAAATCCATGTTGGCTCTCCTTAATTAATCCAGATTATTCCAAGTGACTGTTCATTTTGATGTGGATCATTTCCTCCCTCAATTTAACATCAGAGCAATAAATTCTCCTCACATGTATGCTGCTGCTGTGTGAGGGAGATTGCTGTGTGTAAATTCGCTTCCTCCATTGTATTGCCTGTGAAATCCTTCAGGCCAATGCATGGTTGTGAGAGGCGCTATATAAATGGCAGCCTTTCTTTTGTTAATGCTTTCTACCCTTGAGTAAGGAAGTAATGATCCTCAACTCCCCGGTCACTCTGGTGCGCTCCGTCAGAGGCAGTCCTCTCCTTGTGTCTGCTGTTTCTCACCATACCGAAAGCCCCTCAGCCCTGGGTCAATCCCCACCATCTCCTCTCCAACACTTGCACTTTCTTTCCTGACAGTGGGTGTGAGACTCTGTGTTGAGCTACACCTGACCAGGATGAAATTCTGGCAATCTGAGCAGTATTGAATTTATTTCTTTTCCAGATAGGGGAGGGATGGGGAGGCACTTTTCGTTTTCCACCACCCCCCACCCCCCGGTTTCCCTGAGGCCATTCATGGTCAAGCCCGCAGTGTGGGCCTTTGAGTCAGGTGTGGGCCTGCACTGGCAAAGGGGGCCTGTTCCTGGGGGTCTATCCCCATTGTTGTTGCCATGGTTGTTACCACAGTTTGTTTCCATGCTCTGTTGCCTGTGCTGCACTTGCCTTGGCCTGTTGCATTGGTGTGTGAGCGGCAGGGTTAGCTTGGCATGATGCCAGGGTGTGTTAGTTGGTTTCAGATGTGAATCTTCTTCCTCTGTGTTTTTCTGCCTTCAGGGACCCGAGGTCGAGAGAAAGGGGAATTCACCAACCTTCAGGGAATCTCAGCCTCAGGGAATAACCGCATCGTGGTCACCGACAGCAACAACCAGTGTATCCAGGTAACCAAATCCGGGCCCACACTGGGCGGGAAAGGCCCAGGCTCAACTCCCAGCCTCGCTTGGCATGGTATTGAGCACCACACTGGGCAGAGAATGCTGATGCCGCTGTTGTGGGGTTTAGCTGAGCAGATGTTTTGCAGCTGTTAATGAGCCTCTTCCCCCCTCCCCACCCCACCCCTCCCCCAGGTGTTCTCCAATGATGGACAGTTCAAGCTGCGATTCGGCGTTCGGGGCCGGTCACCAGGGCAACTCCAACGTCCAACCGGAGTCACCGTCGATCCCAATGGTGACATCATCGTGGCCGATTACGACAACCGCTGGGTCAGCACCTTCACTCCTGACGGCAAGTTCAAGGTGCGGGGGAGGGGTGGAAGGTCAGAGCCGGGGCTGATTGGGGGAGAGGCCAGTTTGGGGAGGATCCGCTCATCTCTACTCTATAAATGTTAGCTTTAGGAACAGAAGTAGGCCATTCAGCCCATCGAGCCTGCTCCCTAATTCAATTAGATTATGATGGATCTGACTGTGGCCATAACTTCACTTTCCCGTCTACCCCCCTCTAACCCATGGCTCCCTTGTCGATCGGAAACCTGTCTAACTCAGCCCTGAATATATTCAGTGACCCGGCCCCCCCTGCTCTCCGGGGTAGAGAATTCCACAGACCACCAAACCCCCTGAGAGGCCTGTAACATATGAACAAGGAGCAGGAACAGGCCATTCAGCCCCTTGAACCTGCTCTGCCATTTAATAGGCTCATGGCTGATCTGTTAGTAACCTGAAATCTGCATCCCACCCACCTCCGATAACCTTTCACCCTCTTACTTACCAAGAATCTATCCACCTCAAACATTCAAAGGCCTGAGTTTGACCTTTGGTGGGTGGGTGGGTGGTCAGGAGAGATCAATGGGCCCGGGAGTGGTGGGGAAAAGAACCCCCCCCCGCCCACGAACGCGATTGACGCCACCCCCCCACCCCCCCCGCCCCAACTGTGATTTTACGCTGGCTGGCCAATTAGTGGTGCCCTGAGAAGCTCAGGGCTGCTGGGGTGGGGGAGGGGGAGGGGGAAGGGGTGTTGGGGTGTGGGGTGGGGGGGTTGATGACATTGCTGCGGGTGTGGATGGGTGGACACTGCGAGAGAACTCACTGAAGGCAGGCTGCTGCCTCAGGGAGACACAGCCTGAGAAAGCTGAAATAATCCCCTAAAAAGCTGCATAAAAAACTGTCCATGCATCACAATCAATCACTGAAAATACCGCTAATAAAAATACTGCTCCCAGTTATTTATTTTTGTTTTATTTCATAATGGGAATTTCATCCCAGCCTTGGATGAGGTTTGGTGAAAAATCAGAGACAATTGCAGCGTTAAAGACTCTGCTTCCACCACCTTTTCAGGTAGAGAGTTCCAAAGACTCACCACCCACTGAGTGAAAAATGTTGCCTCCTGACTCCTTATTTTGCTCATTTTATTGCCTATATCCTGCCTGGGGGAATGCATTTCTGTTTAAGCGCTTGCTCACACAGGGGAACTGACCATCACTACTTTTCCCTCACTTAACTCTCGTGTTCCACAAAGGTCAAGCGAGCAAACTCACTAATGGCTAATCTGACTCAATACCACTCTGTCAGCGTAGCTATGTCATTCAAACATATGAATTAGGAGCAGGAGTTGGCCATTCAGCCCCGTGAATCTGCTTTGCCGTTCAGTAAGATAACGGCTGATCTGAATGTAACCTCAACCCCACATTCCTGCCCACCCCTGATAACCTTTCACCCCCCCTTGTTAATCAAGAATCTATCTGGCTCTACCTTAAAAATATTCAAAGACTCTGCTTCCACCACCTTTTGAGGAAGAGCGTTTTAAAGACTCACAACCCTCAGAGAGAAAAAATTTCTCCTCATCTCTGTCTTAGATTTGTTTATTTTTAAACAGTGACTCCTGGTTCTAGATTCTCCCACAAGAGGAAAAATCGTCTCCACATCCCCCCTGTCAAGACCCCTCAGGATCTTAAAGGTTCCAATCAAGTCGCCTCTTACTCTTCTAAACTCCAGTGGATACAAGCCTAACCTGTCCAACCTTTCCCCATAAGACAACCCGCCCATTCCAGGTATTAAAAACAAAAACAGAATTACCTGGAAAAACTCAGCAGGTCTGGCTGCATCGGCGGAGAAGAAAAGAGTTGACGTTTCGAGTCCTCATGACCCTTCGACAGAACTTGAGTTCGAGTCCAAGAAAGAGTTGAAATATAAGCTGGTTTAAAGGTTTAAACCAGACCTGCTGAGTTTTTCCAGGTAATTCTGTTTTTGTTTTGGATTTCCAGCATCCGCAGTTTTTTTGTTTTTATCATTCCAGGTATTAGTCTGGTAAACCTTCTCTGAACCGTGTCTAACAGATTTACATCATTCATTAAATAAGGAGACCAGTACTGTACACAGTACTCCAGATGTGGTCTGACCAGTGCCCTGTACAACTGAAGCATAACCTCCCTACTTTTGTATTCAGTTCCCCTCACAATAAACAATAACATTCTATTAGCTTTCCTAATTACCTGATGTACCTGCATACTAACCTTTTGTGATTCATGCACTAGGACACCCAGATCCCTCTGAATCTCAGAGCTCTGCAATCTCTCACCATTTAGATAATATGCTTCTCTTTTATTCTTCTTTATTTTTATGTCATAACAAGGAGCTGAAAGTTAATCAGGTACATCATCATTTCAAGCTTTTCTGTCCATATTACAGAAGAAATTCCTCCTCATCTCTGTCTTAAATGGGAGTCCCCTTATTTTGAAACTGTCCCCTTGTTCTATATTCCCCCCACAAGGGGAAACAACCTCTCAGTATCCACCCTGTCAAGCCTCCCTCGGAATCTCATGTGTTTCAATAAGATCACCTCTCATTCTTCTAAACTCCAATGGGTACAGGCTGAACCTTTCCTCATAAGACAAACCCCTTCATCGTAGGAATCAAGCGGGTGAACCTTCTCTCTACAGCCTCCAGTGCATATGACCATAAGAAAAAGGAGTAGTAGTAGGCCATTCAGCCCATCAAGCCCACTCCACAATTCAAATATGATCATGGCTGATCTTTGGTTTCAACCCCACTTCCCTGCCCGCTCCACATTGTTAAACTCCAGATAGCCAGTTGGTGAAGGATGAAACCAGAGGCATTTAATTCAATTTAGATTTATTCCCAGAATGAAACATTACTAGCATATACTTCCTAACTCACCACAGTGTCAGTATTTGCCTCTTTATGTGTGCTCAAGTAACAACCCAATTAATGTCTTTCCCCTCCATATAGTTAACTACAATTGATATCCAATTAATACCCTTATTGCTTAACTCCTGAGACACCAAACTCCATCTATCCCAGCCTTAAAGGTATTCAGTGATGGAGCACCCACAACCCTCTGGGCTAGAGAATCCCAAAGATTCACAACTGTCCGATTGGAGAAATTTTCCCCATCTTTCAACTGAAAGGGTCCCCATATAAGGAGATGAAATCAGGACACAGTATTCCAGATGTGGCTTTACCAATGCTCTGTACATCTGGAGCAAGGCCACAGGTCACCATTCCACTTGCCTTCCCGGTTACTTGCTATACTTGCATATGAGCCAAGGATGGGGACACCCAGATCCCTCTGTATTGCAGCATTCTGCATCTGGCCCAACTAAATAATACCCTGCTTTTAAATTCTTCCCACCAAAGGTGACAAGTTCACATTTTATCACATTAAACTCCCTCTGCCAAATTTCTGCCTACTCGTTTAACCTGTCTGTATCCCTTTGTGCGCTCTTTATGTCCAATTTATAACTTGTTTTTCAACCTAACCTTATAACATTAGCAAATTTGGCTACAACAGTCCAGTCCTTCATCCAAGCTGTTAACGTGGGCTGGTATTTTCCATGCCCACTGGCGTTGGGCGTGTTTTGTGGCATCAGCAGATAATATGGCGCAATTGGTTTTATGACGCTGCGAGACCAGTTTGCGATCGCCTGCTCAGCCTGTCATTGATAGTGTTTAATTCTCCACCGTCGGACATTGGGGACCTCGCTGTAATACATCAGCAAATCATTATCAGGCCAGCCCCTCAGAATCATCCCTCCCGCAGGATCGTCAGTCCACATTGGCGGGAAAACACGCCAACGTGTTTCACAACAGCAAATATAAGGCATGAACCTGGCGAGCTGCATTTCACTCGGGACTTCCCGGTTTGTTTGCCTACCTTCGGACAGCATTCCCAGTCACCCGCGCCAGGCTTCACACACACAACCACAGCATTTTTAGGGGGGTCACGGGCAGGTTTCTACCTACCAGGCCAGCTATACGTGTGTGGCTTTCCAATGGCTGCAGAGCGAGGGCTGTACTGGGGGAGGGGGGTATCCCAGGGTGTGTGTGGGGGCCACATGTTGATCTGTGCAAGAGGCCTCAAGATGGTGAGGGCTGTGGAGGCAGTCTCCAGAGGAGATGAGGCCAGATGGAGATGTGAGGGTGAGTGTGTGAGAGAGTGAGTGGTGATGCCCCTTGAGCGGGCAGTGAGTGAGATGCCAGTGAATGTGAGATGGGTGTGTGAGTGTGTGAGTTTAGAGGGATGAGATGGTTGCCTTACCCTGGCTGCACAGATGAGATCATTCATCCTCTATCTGCATTGGATGGTCAGCCTCTCCTGTGCAGCATTGGCACTGACACCACTGCCATCACCTACCAAGCTGGAGGGGTAATGTAACTGCCCCTCCTGTGGCCAGATACAGGGGATACAGGACATCACAGTGGCCTCCACAGCATCCAAAAGAACTTGAATAAATTTGTGAAACATGATTTCCCTTTCACAAAACCACATTGACTGATTGTATTCAGACTTTCTAAGTGTCCTGCTCTTACCTCCTTAGTAATGGCCTCTAGCATTTTCCCAAGGAGAGATGTTAAGCTGACCGGCCTATAGTTTCTGCTGCCTGACTGGTGCCAAGGTTAAGGCCATCTCCTCTCGGCTGGAGGGGAAGGTGGAGTGGGAGGGGAGGGGAGGGGCTAGTGGTCGTGGTCTGAGTGTGGACCAATGACATAGGGAGAGCCAGGAATGATGTTCTGCTTAGAGGGTTTGAGGAGTTTGGATCCAAATCAAAATGCCAAACATCAAAGGTGATCAAATCTGGACTGTTACCTGATCCATGCACCAATTAGCATAGGGTCTAGCAGATTAGGGAATTAAACGCTTGGCTCAGAGTGATGTGGGAAGAAAGGGATTCGATTCGTGGGACACTGGCATCAGTACTGAGGGAAGAGT
>NC_054477.1:2634427-2705251 GCF_017639515.1 Carcharodon carcharias
TAAACTCATACTTATCCACATTAGATTCCATCTCCCGTGTTTTTGCTCACTCACTCAGCCTGTCTAAATCTCCTTGAAGCCTCTTTGCATCCTCCTCACAACTCACACTCCCACCAAGTTTTGCATAAACTTGGAAATAATGCATTTAATCCCCACATCCACATCATTGATGTAGATTGTGAATAGCTGGGGCCCAAGTACTGATCCTTGCAGCAGCCCATTAATCATAGCCTGCCAAACTGAGAATGGCCCATTTATTCCTACTCTGTTTTCTGTCTGTTAACTAATTCTCAATCCATACCAGTATCTTACTCCTATCCCACGTGCTCTAATTTTGTTTACTAACCTCCTGTGTGGTACCTTATCAAAAGCCTTCGAAAAATCCAAATACACCCCATCCACTGGTTCTCCTTTATCTATGCTACAAGTAACATCCTCAAAATAACTCCAACAAGTTTGTCAAACATGATTTCCCTTTCATAAATCCATGTTGACTGCCCAATCTCACCAATCTTTTCCAAGTGTCCTGTTATCACATCCTTTATTATAGATTCCAGCATTTTCCCTCCTACTGACATCAAGCTAACAGGTCTGTAGTTCTCCATTTTCTCTCCTTAAACAGTGCGGTTACATTTACCACCATCCAATCTGCAGGAACCATTCCAAAATCTATAGAATTTTGAAAGATAACCACCAATGCATCTACTATCTCTACAGCCACCTCATTCAACAGCATCATCAGGTTCAGAGGATTCATCGACTTTCAGTCTGATTAATTTCTCCAGTAGTGCTTCTTGCTATTACGAATTTCTTTCAGTTCCTCAATTTTCTTGTGGCTCAGGTAGTAATCCAGAGATTATTGCCTTTGAGGTTCTGCTTTTTAATTTAACCCCTGACTGCTCATTCTCCCTCAGCAGAACCTCTTTCCTCATTCCACCTATGTTATTGGTGCCTACATGGACCACAATCACTGGATCATCCCCCTCCCACTGCAAATTCCTCTCCAGCCCAGAGCAAATATCCTGAACCCTAGCACTGGGCAGGCAACACAGCCATCTGGACTCCCGCTCTCGGCTGCAGAGAACTGTGTCTATTCCTCTGACTATACTGTCCCCAGCTACTACTACATTCCTATGACCTCCCCCCGCTTGAATGACTTCCTGTATCATGGTGTCATGGTCAGTTTACTCATCCACTGTGTATCCCTGACTTTCTTCCATGGAGGCTGCAAGAACCTCAAACCTATTGGACAATCACAAAGGCTGAGGCCCCTCCATTTCCATCTTCTTTGCCCTCATACCTGCTTCACTCACAGTCACACCCTCCTGACCCTGATCACTGACCAAATCAGAAGATCCTGTCCTAAGTGGTGTGACTGCCTCCTGGTACAAAGTGTCTAGGTAACTTTCCCCCTCCCTGATGTGTCGCAGTGTCTGCAGCTCAGCCTCCAGCTCAATGACTCGGAGCTGAAACTCCTCAAGCTGCAGACGTGTTTTTCCTGGATCACGGTGTTATCCAGGAGCTCCCACATGCTGCAGCCTTGACACATCACCTGTCCTGCTCTCTTTATAGCATTTAATTCATTAATGATTAAAGTGGTTAAATTTCAGTTAATGTCTCTAGCCCATCCTGTGCTTACATTCTTAATACTTCAATAAATGTTCTCCTTTCCCCGGTTGAAATTTCCTTGTTAAGATCAATAGGAAATGCTCATCAGCTAATCTAATAAGCAGAATCGGTGACATTGTGGTTCTGGGTAGAATTGTCCCAGGTTTGTGGTAAGTGCGGTAGCAATGGGTAAAATGATGTTTTACCTGTCGGCTTTTCACACTGTATCGTCCCAAACCCACTGTGTTAATTATGCATTCCCGGGACACACGATGTTTCCATGGTGGGTGGGTTCCGATTCACCTGCCACACCATCACCACTTCATCACACCAGGCTCTGCGATTAAAGTACAACCACGCTCAGCGCTTCCAGCCCAGGGCTACAGCAAAGGAGACTTCACCCTGAAAGGCAAGAAGACTACAGCCCTCATGCGCCCTTTGGACACTGTGGAGGCCCACTGTGATGTCCTGTATCCCCTGTATCTGGCCACAGGAGGGGCAGTTACATTATCCCTCCGGCTTGGTAGGTGATGGCAGTGGTGTCAGTGCCAATGCTGCACAGAAGAGGCTGACCATCCAATGCAGATAGAGGATGAATGATCTCATCTGTGCAGCCAGGATAAGGCAACCATCTCATCCCTCTAAACTCACACACTCACACACCCATCTCACATTCACTGGCATCTCACTCACTGCCAGCTCAAGGGGCATCACCACTCACTCTCTCACACACACCCTCACATCTCCATCTGGCCTCATCTCCTCTGGAGACTGCCTCCTCAGCCCTCACCATCTTGAGGCCACTTGTACAGATCAACATGTACCCCCCACACACACCCTGGGATACCCCCCTCCCCCAATACAGCCCTCCCCCTGCAGCCTCTTCCCTTGCCTGAGGTTACTTCTCCCCTTTCCGCAGGCCAAGCCCTCACCCTGTAGCCTTTGAAAAGCCTCCCCTGCCTTTCAGCTGATCTGGTAGGTAGAGACCTGCCCATGACCCCCCTAAAAGTGCTGTGGTTGTGTGTGTGAAGCCTGGCGCTGGTAACTGGGAGTGCTGTCCGAAGGTAGGAAACAGAAGTCCCGAGTGAAATGCAGCTCGCCAGGTTCATGCCTTATATTTGCTGTTGTGAAACACGTTGGCGTGTTTTCCCGCCAATGTGGACGGACGATCCTGTGGGAGGGATGATTCCGAGGGGCTGGCCTGATAATGATTTGCTGTTGTATTACAGCGAGGTCCCCAATGTCCGACAGTGGAGAATGCAGCCATTGGTGGGCTGAGTGGACAATAGCAGCTAGTTTCACACTGACATGAAACTGATTTTTGGCCTTCAGGCTACATTGTCTACTCACACCACCAAACACGCCTGATGCTGCTGGCACAGAAAATCCCGGCCATTGTCACTGGGCTAGTGATCCAGAAACCCAGGGTAACACGCTGGGACCCCGGTTCAAATCCAGCCCCGGCACATATAAAAATCTGGAATTAAAACTCTGATGGTGACCAGGAAACCATTGTCGATTGTTGTTAAAACCCATCTGGGTCACTAATGTCCTTTAGGGAAGGAAATTTGTCCTTACCTGGTCCTTACCTGGTCTGGCCTACATGTGACTCCATGTGGTTGACTTTTAAATTCCCTCTGAAATGGCCGAGCCAGACACTCAGTTGTAACAAACCTCTACAAAGTCACGATAAAGGAATGAAACTGGACGGACCACCCGGCATTGACCTAGGCACCGGAAACAACAATGGCAAACTCAGCCCTGTCAACCCTGCAAAGTCCCCCTTACTAACATCTGGCGGCTAGTGCCAAAATTGGGAGAGCGTCTCACAGACTAGTCAAGCAACAGCCTCACATAGTCATCCTCATGGAATCATACCTTACAGATAATGTCCCAGACACCACCATCACCATCCTCATAGGCTCATAGACTCACAGACATTTACAGCACAGAAGGAGGCCATTCAGCCCATTGTGTCCACGCCGGTCAACAAAGATCAGACTACACTAATCCTATTTTCCAGCACTTGGCCCACAGCCCTGGAGGCTATGACAACACAAGTGAATATCTAAATAACTCTTAAATATTACGAGAGTTTCTGACTCAACCACCCTTTCACGTAGAGAGTTCCAGACTCCCACCACCCTCTGGGTGAAAACATTCCCCTTAACTCCCCTCTTATCCTTCTACCTCTTACCTTAATTCTATGCCCCCTGGTTATTGACCCCTCTACTAATGGAAAAAGTGCCTTCCTATATGCCCTATCTATGTCCCTCATAGTCTTACACACCTCTATCAGGTCCCCTCTCAACCTTCGCTGCTCCAAGGAAAACAACCCCAGCCTATCCAATCTTTCCTCCTAGCTCAGATCCTCCAGCCCAGGCAACATCTTGATAAATCTCCTCTGCACCCTCTCCAGTGCAGTCACATCCTTCCTATAATGTGGTGACCAGAACTGCACACAGTACTCCAGCTGTGGCCTAACCAGCGTTTTATATACTTCCAGCATAACCTCCCTGCTCTTGTATTCTATACCTCGACTAATAAAGGCAAGTATCCCATAAGCCTTCTTAACCACCTCATGTAACTACCCTGCTACCTTCAGGGATCTGTGGATATGCACACCAAGGTCCCTCTGATCTTCAGTACTTTCCAGGGTCCCACCATTCATAGTGTAATCCCTTGCCTTGTTAGCCCTCCCCAAGTGCATTACCTCACTTTTTTCCAGGTTTAATTCCATTTGCAACTGCTCTGCCCACCTGACCAGTCCATTGATATCTGCCTGCAGTTTACAGCTATCCTCCTCACTATTTACCACCCTACCAGTTTTCGTGTCATCTGCGAACTTCTTGATCATCCCCCCTACATTTAAGTCCAAATCATTTATGTACATCACGAACAGCAAGGACCCCAGCACCGAGCCCTGTGGAACCCCATTGGAATCAGACTTCCAGTCACAGAAACATCCCTCTACCATCACCCTCTGCTTCCTGTCTCTCACCCAATTTTGGATCCAATGTGCCACTTTGCCTTGGATCCCATGGGCTCTTACTTTCTTGACCAGTCTGCCATGAGGGACCTTGTCAAAAGCCTTGCTAAAGTCCATGTAGATCACATCAAATGCATTACCCTCATCAACACTCCTGCTTATCTCCTCAAAAAATTCAATCAAATTTGTCAAACTCGACTTTCCCTTAACAAATCCATGCTGACTATCCCTGTTTTAATCCATGTCTCTCCAAGTGCAGATATATTCTGTCCCTCAGAATTCTTTCTAGTAACTTCCCCACCACCGAGGTTAGGCTGACTGGTCTGAAATTTCTTGGCTTGTCCCTTCCTCCCTTTTTTAATAATGGGACAACGTTAGCAGCCTCCAGTCCTCTGGTGGGATGAGGTTTCATGTTTAAAAAGTTTCAGTGTTTCTTATTAACATTTCCCATTTTGTGTGACATTGTCACATGAGGGGGACATGTTAATAATGTTTTTATTTTTAGAGTTTTTTTACCCTGTCACTAATCTCCCTGAAACAGCAGCTAGTCTCAAGGAGCAGTGCACTCTCTCCTGCACACACTGACAGTTGGGGATTCCCTCCCCCCACCCCATACAGGGACCACAGTTTCCCATCGGGCAGCCTGCTTGTTGGGGGGGGGGGTGCGGTTAATTGGCCCACCCACTCAAAATGGCGGCGGGCTCTGATTCGGCAGCAGCGATTGGCTGCCCGCCCGCCAAGGGCAAAATTCTGCTCATTAAATCTATTTCTGTCTTCGCTGATTCTGCCAGTATTTCCAGTACTTTCTGTCTTTGTTGTTATAGGTGGCAGGGCAGATTGATGGCGCGGGTAATAAATCAGACAGTATCCTGGGCTTTATTAATAGGGGCAAAGAGAACAAGAGCTGGGAGGTTATGTTGAGCTGGTTAGAAATGACCTCGGCCTAGGCTGGAGTATTGTGTCCAGTTCCAAGTGCCGCACTTTAGGAAGGATGTGAAGGTATTGGAGAAACTGCAGAGAAGATTCAGGAGAATGTTTCCAGGGATGAGTTATGAAGGTGGATTAAAGAAGTTGAGACTGTTTTCCTGGAAGGAGAGAAGACGGAGTGAAGATTTGATAGAGGAGTTGAAAATCATTGGGGGACTGGACAGTGTAGACAGGGAGAAGCTGTTTCCATTGGGAGAAGGGTCGAGAAGCAGAGGGCACAGATTTCAGGGAATTAGCAAAAGGAGCGATGGAGACATGAGGAGAAAGTTTATCACATAGCAAGTGATTAAGGTCTGCGAATGCACTGTCTGAGAGTGTGGGGGAGACAGGTTCAATCGAGTGGTTAGGGTCTGGAATGCACTGCCTGAGAGTGTGGGGGAGACAGGATCAATCGAGTGGTTAGGATCTGGAATGCGCTGCCTGAGAGTGTGGGGGAGACAGGATCAATCGAGTGGTTAGGATCTGGAATGCGCTGTCTGAGAGTGTGGGGAGACAGGGTCAATCGAGTGGTTAGGATCTGGAATGCGCTGTCTGAGAGTGTGGGGAGACAGGGTCAATCGAGTGGTTAGGGTCTGGAATGCGCTGTCTGAGAGTGTGGGGAGACAGGGTCAATCGAGTGGTTAGGATCTGGAATGCACCATCTGAGAGTGTGGTGGAGACAGTGTCAATCGAGTGGTTAGGGTCTGGAATGCGCTGACTGAGAGTGTGGGGGAGACAGGGTCAATCGAGGGTCTCAGAAGAGAATCAGAGGGTGATGTGAGATGGAAATACTTGCAGGGCTCTGGAGGAAAGGTGGGTGAGTGGCTCCAGCTGAATTGCTCTTTCAGAGAGTTGGCATGGACACAATGGGCTGAATGGCCTCCTGTTTTGTAACAATTCTATGATTCAATGACAACCATAAACATTCCCCTGCCCACTATGTTAGTCACCTCTTCAAAGACATAGAAACACAGGGCAGACATTGGGGGGGATGTTGAGGAGCGGGTACGCCTCTGATCAGGGCTGCGCCACCATTTTATGTGACATTCGCCAGGAATCGCTATGCACTCCCTGTGCTGGGGGGTGGGATTCCCCGATCCGGGGGTCTGCTGTTTCACACATACGCACACACTGATCTCCCAGAGGCTAAGTGCTGCCTCAGGGAGATCGGCTCAAAACAGGAAAAAACAATTTCCCTGACATGTTCCCTCTTGGGGATTCCATCAAATGAGTTGGGACATGTCCATCACTTTGAGTTACACTTTTGTTACATTTTTAAATCCCACATGAAACCTCATCCCGCCCGTAGATGAGGTTTGACACTTTTTCTAGCTCCTGCCGGGGCTCCTGGTCTGCCCACTAACCTTAAGGTTGGACGGGCAGGTCCATTAATTACTTTAATTACTTTGTCAATGGTCTGAATTGGCCATTGACAGGTTGGTGGGCACAGAGTTGATTCGGCTGAGCCCCCGCCTTCCTGAAAATTTAAATGGGGCGCGGTGACGTTGGGAGTTCCGCCCATCACCCCGTGTCATTTTACACATCAACAAGCGGACCCCACCCCCTCCCCTCACCCACCGGGAAACCCTGGCCATAGAAATTTAGAAAATGTAAACAGAAATTGGTCATTCAGCCCTTCGAGCTTGCTCCACCATTCAACATGATCATGGCTGATCCTCTATCTCAACCATGTACTCCCGCTCTCTCCACACACATCTTGATACCTTTAGAGTCCAGAAATCTATTTCCTTCTTAAATATATTCAGTGACCCAGCCCCCACAGCCTCTGTGGTAGAGAATTCCACAGGTTCACCACCCTCTGAGTGAAGAAGTTTCTCCTCATCTCTGTCCTAAATGGCCCACCCCGTATCCTGAGATTGTGACCCCTTGTTCTAGACCGCCCCCCCCCCCCACCAGCCAGAGGAAATATCATCCCTGCATCCAGAATGTCCAGCCCTGTCAGAATTTTATATGTTTCAATGAGATCCCCTCTCATTCTCCTAAACTCCAGTGAATACAGGCCTAGTCAACCCAAACTCACCTCATATGATAATCCTGCCATCCCAGGAATCAGTCTGGTGAACCTTCACTGCACTCCCTCAATGGCAAGTAGATTCTTTCTTAGGTAAGGAGACCAAAACTGCACATAATACTCCAAGTGTGGTCTCACCAAGGCCCTGTACAGCTGCAGGAAGACATCTTGAGAAGCTGGGAAGAGTGTCCTCTACAGTCACCATCACCGTGAAGCAGTCTGGGAAGAGTGTCCTCTGCAGTCAATGTCGCCGTGAAACAGTCTGGGAAGAGCGTCCTCTGCAGTCACCATCACCGTGAAGCAGTCTGGGAAGAGTATCCTCTGCAGTCACTGTCAGCGTGAAGCAGTCTGGGAAGAGCGTCCTCTGCAGTCACTGTCACCGTGAAGCAGTCTGGGAAGAGCGTCCTCTGCAGTCACCGTGAAGCAGTCTGGGAAGCGTATCCTCTGCAGTCACCGTCACCGTGAAGCAGTCTGGGAAGAGCATCCTCTGCAGTCATTGTCACCGTGAAGGAGTCTGGGAAGAGTATCCTCTGCAGTCACTGTCGCCGTGAAGCAGTCTGGGAAGAGCGTCCTCTGCAGTCACCGTGAAGCAGTCTGGGAAGCGTATCCTCTGCAGTCACCGTCACCGTGAAGCAGTCTGGGAAGAGCATCCTCTGCAGTCATTGTCACCGTGAAGGAGTCTGGGAAGAGTATCCTCTGCAGTCACTGTCGCCGTGAAGCAGTCTGGGAAGAGTATCCTCTGCAGTCATTGTCACCGTGAAGCTGTCTGGGAAGAGCATCCTCTGCAGTCACCATGAAGCATTCTGGGAAGAGTATCCTCTGCAGTCACCATCACTGTAAAGCAGTCTGGGAAGAGTATCCTCTGCAGTCACCATGAAGCAGTCTGGGAAGAGCATCCTCTGCAGTCACCGTCACCGTGAAGCAGTCTGGGAAGAGCATCCTCTGCCGTTACCGTCACCGTGAAGCAGTCTGGGAAGAGTATCCTCTGCAGTCACCGTCACCGTGAAGCAGTCTGGGAAGAGTGTCGTCTGCAGTCACCATCACCGTGAAGCAGTCTGGGAAGAGCGTCCTCTGCAATCACCATCACCGTGAAGCAGTCTGGGAAGAGCATCCTCTCCAGTCACTGTCACCGTAAAGCAGTCTGGGAAGAGCGATCTCTGCAGTCATTGTCGCCGTAAAGCAGTCTGGGAAGAGCATCCTCTGCAGTTACCGTCACTGAGTGAAAAAAACAATGAGTGACATCACAGGAAAACCGTAAGTTTATTGGTTGGTAAGTAACTGCTTGTCTGAGCTACTAAGTTGATTTCAGCTTAAAGGTGGGGCCCAGGATTGGAGGTCTAACACTTCAGCTTCATCTCAGCAGAGAACGCGAGTTCCAGTTGATTTTAAAAAGTGTATTTTGAATCTCTATTCTAACTTGCTTTCAGGTTAAAGGTAAATAGGAGAAATGTTTTACAGATTGATAAACTAAAGACCAGTAGGAAATTTAAAAACAAATTGAAAAGCTAATTAAATAAAATAGAGATGCAGGGCCAGGCGATGTGTTGTAGCTGCATGATGTGGGAGCTGGTGGACCCCATTGTGGTTCCTTGTGACCACATCTGTAGCAAATGTTGGGTTACTCGAGGAACTCCAGCTCAGAGTTGATGAGCTGGAGTCTGAGCTTCGGACACTGCGACACATCAGGGACGGGGAGAGTTACCTGGACGCTGTGTTTCAGGAGACAGTCACACCCCTTAGATTAACAACCTTAAATTCGGCCAGTGGTCAGGGACAGGAGGGTGTGACTATGAGTGAGGCAGGTAGGGGGATCCAGGCAGTCGCACTGCAGGAGCCTCAGCCCTTGCCCTTATCCAACAGGTTCGAGATTCTTGCTCCCTGTGTGGACGAGAGCGGGGACTGTAGGGTGGATGAGCAAACTGACCATAGCTCCGTGGTACAGGGAGCCAATCTAGTGGGAGGAGAAAGAGAAATGTAGTTGTAATCGGGGATGGTATAGTTGGGAATAGATACTGTTCTCTGTAGCCAGGATCTAGAGTCCCAGAGGCTGTGTTGTCTACCTGGTTAAGGATATCTCATCTGGGCTGGAGAGGAACTTGGAGTGGGAGGGGAAAGACCCAGTTGTCGTGGTCCATGTAGGTACCAATGATATTGGTAGAACGAGGAAAGAGGTTCTGCTGAGGGAATACAAGCAGCTAGGGGCTAAATTAAAAAGCAGAACCAAAAAGGTAATAATCTCCATATTACTACCTGAATCAAGGGCTAATTGGCACAGGGTCAATAAGATTAAAGTGGTAAATTCGTGGCCCAAAGATTAGTGTGGGAGAAAAGGGTTCGAATTCATGGGACATTGGCTCCAGTACTGGGGAAAGAGGGAGCTATTCCATTCAGACAGGCTCCACTTGAATCAGGCTGGGACCAGTGTCCTGGCGAATCGCATAACTAGGGTTGTAGATAGGGCTTTCAACTAAATGGTGGGAGGCAGGGTTCAGTTGCACGGAAATATAAAAAATCAAAGTTTAAGGAGAGGGTAAGAGTGCAGGTTAGTGACGAGGCTGATTGCTATCAAAAAGTGAAAGGAAGTGCGTGAACACCATATTGCACCAAAGAATCATAAAGGAGTGGGGAAAATTGACAATAGGGCAAACTTAAAGGCTTTGTATCTGAATGTACGTAGCATTCGGAATAAAACTAACGAGTTAACAGCGCAAATAGAGATAAATAGATATGATTTGGTGGTGATTACTGAGACGTGGTTACAGGGAGAACAGGCTTGGGAGTTGAATATCCAAGGGTACTCAGTGTTTCGGAAGGATAGGTAGGAAGGAAAAGGAGGTGGTGTAGCATTGTTAGTAAAGGAAGAGATCAGTGCTATAGCGAGGAATGATATAGGCACTGGAGAGCAAGACATAGAGTCTGGGTACAAATAAGAAATAGCAAGGGAAAGAAGTCCCTAGTGGGAGTAATCTATAGGTCCCCAAACAGTAGTTTAACAGTAGGGCACAGCATAAACCAGGAAATACTGGGAGCATGTAAGAAAGGCATGGCAATAATCATGGGTGATTTTAATATGCATATACACTGGGCTAATCAAATTGACATGGGTAGCCTCGAGAGAGAGTTCATAGAGTGTATTAGAGATTGTTTCTTGGAGCAATATGTTATGGAACCAACCAGGGAGCAGGCTATTCTGGATTTGGGTTTGTGTAACGAGATGGAATTAATTAATGATCTCAGAGTAAAGGATCCTCTAGGGAAGAGTGATCATAGCATGCTAGAATTTCAAGTTCAGTTTGAGAGCGAGAAATTTGAGTCCCACACTATTGCTCTGGAGTTAAAGGTAACTACATAGGCATGAGGGCAGATTTGGCCCTAGTGGACTGGGCAGGAATACTACAAGGTAGGACAGTTGATGAGCAGAGGCAGATATTTAAGGAGATATTCAATTCCTCCCAAGTAAAATATATTCCAATGAGGAAGAAAGATGGTAAGAGGGGGAAAAAGCATCCATGGCTAAGCCAGGAAGTTAAAGATAACAAAGGCAAAAACTAAGGCTTACCAAATT
Organism: Carcharodon carcharias; assembly: GCF_017639515.1. Taxonomy (NCBI): domain Eukaryota; kingdom Metazoa; phylum Chordata; class Chondrichthyes; order Lamniformes; family Lamnidae; genus Carcharodon; species Carcharodon carcharias. Next base: position 2,645,588 of record NC_054477.1, read on the forward strand.
GCAAAGGTCAGTGTCAGGCTGGAAGATTGGGGAACTTTTAAAGATCAACAGAGGGTTAATAAAAAAATAATAAAAAGAGCAAATGTAAATTATGAAAGAAAACTAGTGCAAAATGTAAAAACTGATAGCAAAAGCTTCTACAAGTATATAAAAGGAAAGAGAGTAGCTAAAGTGAATGTTGGTCCATTGGAAGATGAGGCTGGGGAGTTAGTAGTCGGGAACACAGAAATGGCAGAGACACTTAATTAATATTTTGCCTCAGTTTTCACGGTGCAGGACACTGGTACCAACCCAATAGTAACAGGTAGAGCCGAGGGTATAGAGAAGGAGGAACTTAGAACAATCACCATCACTAGAGCAAAAGTACTGAGCAAACTATTGGGATTAAAGGTGACAAGTCCCCAGGACCTGATGACCTACATCCCAGGGTCTTAAAGGAAGTGGCAGTGGAGATAGTGGATGCATTGGCTATAATATTCCAAAATTCCCTGGATTCTGGAAAGGTTCCAGCGGATTTGAAAAATACTAATATAATGCCCTTATTCAAAAAGGTGGGGAGGGAGAAAGTAGGAAACTATAGACCAGTGAGTTTAACGTCTGTCATTGGGAAATTGTTGGAATCCATTATTAAGGAAGTAGTAATGGGACATTTGGAAAGTCAAAATGCAATCCATCAGAGTCAGCATGGTTTTATAAAGAGTAAATCATGTTTGACTAATTTGCTAGAGTTCTCTGAAGATGTGACAAACAAAGTGGGTAATTGGGATCCTGTAGATGAAGTATTTCTGGACTTCCAGAAGACCTTTGATAAGGTGCCGCACCAAAGATTAATACACAAGATAAGATCACATGGAGTTAGGGACAATATATTAGCTTGGATAGAGGATTGGCTAACCAACAGAAAGCAGAGAGTCGGGATAAATAGGTCTTTTTCTGGATGGCAAGCTGTAACCAGTGGGATGCCACAGGGTTCGGTCCTTGGGCCCCAACTATTTACAATCTGTATTAATGACTTGGATTCAGGGACAGAAGGTACTATAGCTAAATTTGCAGATGACACCAAAATAGGTGGAAAAGTAAGTTGCAATGAAGAAGAAAGAAATTTACAAATGGATATGGACAGGTTAGGTGAATCGGCCAAAATTTGACAGATGGAGTGTAACGTGTATAAGTGTGAGGTTATCCATTTTGGTCGGAAGAATAAAAAGGCAGCTTATGATTTAAATGGAGAGAAACTTCAGAATGCTTCAGTGCAGAGGGATCTGGGTGTCCTCGTGCATGAATTGCTGAAAGCTAGTCTGCAGGTACAGCAGGTAATAAGGAAGGCAAATGGAATTTTGGCATTTATTGCTAAAGGAAGAGCATAAAAATAGGGAAGTGTTGTTGCAACTGTACAAGGCTTGGTGAGCCCACACCTGGAGTACTGTGCACAGTTTTGGTCCCCTTACTTAAGGAAGGATGTAGTTGCATTGGAGGTGATTCAGAGGAGGTTCACTAGATTGATTCCAGAGATGCGGGGCTTGTCTTATGAGGAGAGGTTGAGCAGTTTAAGCCTATACTCACTAGAGTTTAGAAGGATGAAAGGAGATCTAATTGAGGTATATAAGGTGCTAAAGGGGATAGACAAAGTAGACATGGAGCGGGTGTTTCCACTTGTGGGGCATTCTAGAATGAGAGGCCATAGTTTTAGGCTAAGGGGTGGTAGATTTAAATCAGAGATGAGGAGGAATTACTTTTCTCAAAGGGTCGTGAATCTGTGGAATTCACTACCTCAGAGTGCAGTAGATGCCGGGACGCTGAATAAATTTAAGGAGGAGATAGACAGATTTTTCATTAGTAATGGGTTGAAAGGTTATGGGGAGAGGGCGGGAAATTGGAGTTGAGGCTGAAATGAGATCAGCCATGATCGTATTGAATGGCAGGGCAGGCTCAAGGGGCTGGATTGCCTACTCCTGTTACTAGTTCTTATGTTCAATTGAAGAGCAACGTGTGCAATTTTTCAATCTAAAGGAACAGTTTCCTCAAATTGTGAGAACTCTGGAAGATTATATTTAAGCTATCTGTAATGTTCTCACTTCCCATTAAAAACCCTGGGATGGAACCATCTGGTCCTGGGACTTGTCATTCTTTCATACCGTTATTTTCTTTATTACTGTTATTTTGTGTATGTTAATTTTACTGAATCCCTGCCTCTGATTCAATATTAGTTCCTTAGATGTCAGGCATGCTGACCCCTTCTTGTACTGCACCTCAACTGAATTCAGATGTTGTGGTCCATTCAGATGGTCATTGTGGGTACGTTGTTTGTTCATTAAAAATCGCAAATGAAGAAGAAAAATTACATCAACAAAATAAAATACTGTGTCAACACATTGCAATACCATCTTCAACCAGAAAGAGAGAGGGGGTGAGAGAGAGAGCAGACCACCTCTTGCCCATGTCAATGGTGTTGTTGGGGGGGAAATGGGGATGAGGTGGATGTGGAGCTTTCTCTCCAGGTGTCCACAGACTTTCAGCTGTCCTTAATACCCTGTTCTTTCTCATGTCACACTGCTGCAGGTTTTGATAAAGTGAGCTTTGCGTTTCCTCCAGATTGAAGACTCCAGCCACTTGTGTTGACCCCAGCCTGTTCCTGCCAATATGGCAACTCCTTTCTTTTATTCATTCACAGGATGTGGGCGTAACTTATTGGCCATCCCTAATTGCCCTTGTTCAGAGGACATTTAAGAGTCAACCACATTGCTGTGGGTCTGGAGTTACATGTAGGCCAGACCAGGTAAGGACAGCAGATTTCCTCCCCTAAAGGGCATTAGTGACCCAGATGGGTTTTTACAACAATCAACAACGTTCATTAGACTTTCCTTTTTTAATTCCAGGTTTTTATTGAATTCAAATTCCACCAACTTCCGCGGTGGGATTGGAACCCGGGTCCCCAGAGCATTACCCTGGGTCTCTGGATTACTCGCCCAGTGACAAAACCGCTATGCACCACCTCCCCTCTCGGCTCCCATTCCGGTGCTCAGCTCCCTTGTCAATGTGGCCGCCGGCCTGATGTAGACAGTGCTGACCAGAGACCTGAGCCAGTGGGAGAGGGGAGGCTGCAGGACCCGGCACTCCAGAGAATCAGCCAAGCCTGACTGGGTCACCGCTGCCTGTGGTCTCTGCTCACTCTGACGCAGTGTCACTGTTCAACATGTCCACCACTTCCTTACTTTCATTGACAATATCTCCATTGTCAGTTTACAAGAGGCCCATTGCTCCTGGTCACCCAGATATTGTAAAATTTCTCTGATTTTGATATCCCTCGCAAGCTTCCTCTCAATGTTGTCTCTTTATTTCTCTTCCTACCTTTGCAGCTCTTTCTACCTGTCCCATCCACCAGGATCTTTTCTTTTTATTTCATTCATTCGCCCGATGTGGGTGTCGCTGGCTGGACCAGCTTTTATTGCCCATCCTTAATTGCCCTTGAGAAGGTGGTGGTGAGCTGCCTTCTTGAACCGCTGCAGCCCATGTGGTGTAGGTACACCCACAGTGCTGTTAGGGAGGGAGTTCCAGGATTTTGACCCAGTGATAGTGAAGGAACGGCGATATATTTCCAAGTCAGGATGGTGAGTGTCTTGGAGGGGAACTTCCAGTTGGTGGTGTTCCCAGCTATCTGCTGCCCTTGTCCTTCTAGATGGTAGTGATTGTGGGTTTGGAAGGTGCTGTCTAAGGATCCTTGGTGAATTCCTGCAGTGCATCTTGTAGATGGTACACTCTGCTGCTACTGTGCGTCGGTGGTGGAGGGAGTGAATGTTTGTGGATGTGGTGCCAAACAAGTAGGGCTGCTTTGTCCTGGATGGTGTCAAGCCTCTTGAGTGTTGTGGGAGCTACACTCATCCAGACAAGTGGAGAGTATTCCATCACACTCCTGACTTGTGCCTTGTAGATGGTGGACAGGCTTTGGGGAGTCAGGAGGTGAGTTACTCTCCGCAGGATTCCTAGCCTCTGACCTGCTCTTGTAGCCACAGTATTTATATGGCTAGTCCAGTTCAGTTTCTGGTCAATGGTAACTCCCAGGATGTTGATAGTGGAGGATTCAGTGATGGTAATGCCATTGAACATCAAGGGGCGATGGTTGGATTCTCTCTTGTTGGAGATGGTCAGTGCCTGACACTTGTGTGGCATGAATGTTACTTGCCGCTTGTCAGCCCAAGTCTGGATAATGTCCAGGTCTTGCTGCATTTGGACATGGACTGCTTCAGTATCTGAAGAGTTGCGAATGGTGCTGAACATTGTGTAATCATCAGCGAACATCCCCACTTCTGACCTTATGATGGAAGGAGGGTCATTGATGAAGCAGCTGAAGATGACTGGGCAGAGGACACTACCCTGAGGAACTCCTGCAGTGATGTCCTGGAGCTGAGATGACTGATCTCCAACAACCAAAACCATCTTCCTTTGTGCTGGGTATGACTCCAACCAGTGGAGAGTTTTCCCCTGATTCCCATTGACTCCAGTTTTGCTCAGGCTCCTTGAGGCCACACTCGGTCAAATGCTGCCTTGATATCAAGGGCAGTCACTCTGACCTCACCTCAGGAGTTCACCTCTTTTGTCCATGTTTGAACCAAGGCTGTAATGAGGTCAGGAGCTGGGTGGCCCTGGGGGAACCCAAACTGGGCATCAGTGAGCAGGTTATTGCTAAGCAAGTGCCGCTTGATAACACTGTTGATGATCCCTTCCATCAATTTACTGATGATGGAGAGTAGACTGATGGGGTGTTAATTGGCCGGGTTGGATTTGTCCTGCTTTTTGTGTACAGGACACACCAGGGCAATTTTCCACATAGCCGGGTAGATGCCAGTGTACTGGAACAGCTTGGCTAGGGGCACGGCAAGTTCTGGAGCACAAGTCTTCAGTCCTATTGCTGGAATATTGTCAGGGCCCATAGACTTTGCAGTATCCAGTGCCTTCAGCCGTTTGTTGATATCACGTGGAGTGAATTGAATTGGCTGAAGACTGGCATCTGTGATGCTGGCGACCTCCAGAGGAGGCTGAGATCTGCACCTAGAGCTTCTGGATTTTTGCTTGCTTTTTCTTTGGGTTTTGCTGCCTCTTTAGTTTCTGTGGCTGTTTATTAGATAAGAATTCATGCTCTTTATAGTTATTAATGGTTTCTGTATCAGGCTAAACTCTTTCTTTCCTCACCTTCCTCGATCCTCTGTCATGTTACTCATTAACAGATTTACCCAGTTTACTGTGGACAGTCTCTGTCTCATCCCATTAAATTCAGTCTTACCTAAAGTCAGAATCTTAGTTACTGTTTCACCTTTTTCTCAATCAAACACTACATTGAATTCAATGCCAGTGTGACAGCTCAATTTACCCTTTCCACAAAAATCTTGGCTCAGCCCATTTCAGGTGGAGCCCATTTCAATAGTGCAGCTCCTCCCTGTTCCAATTCTGGTCCCAGTATCCCATGAAATGTGCCTCCGGTTCCACCCCATCCTTCAGCAACATGTTCACTTCCCTAACCTAGCTCTCCCACTGACACTGCACATAGTTCACCCAACGATTCAGAGACACCAACACTTAGATCCTGTCTGTTTATTTAGTCTCCAGTTTGTTGGGATTCCCAAAAAGCTCCTCTTGCCGAATCTTCCTGATACTGTTGGTCCCAATGTGGATCAGAATAATGGGATCCACCCCAATCCTGTTCACTATTTTTCTGACCTGCTTTGAGATGCCTCATCACTTGACAAACCTAGTGCGAGCCTCAATGCAACTAATACAGGATGGAATACCCAGAGAGCTGGTGCAGAGACGATGGGCTGAATGGCCTCCTTCTATACTGTAGTAATTCTGTGACAGTGTGAGATGTAACGTGTGTGTGGATGTGATGTGAGGTTCAGCTCATTTTCTCCACTGTTGCAGGGCCACATTTTGTTGCTGTCAACAATAAGAATGAGATTCTAGTGACGGATTTCCACAATCACTCGGTGAAGGTGAGTCCATGTCTGACTGCTGCATGTTCCCCGAATCCCCGCTTTCCACCTTAACTCCGAGAAACAGACTGAGCTCCCGCCGGTGGGGGGGTTCTCAGGCTGTGGCCCCAGGGCTGGCCTCTCCAGCCAGATTTTGGCTGGTTGGGTTGGGAAAGCCTGTCCTGGAGGACTAGCTCCTGATTGGCTGAATGTTGGGTGGGAGGCTGAGGGTTGTGACTGACATTCTGGTGACCTTCCCAGGTATATAACTCGGATGGTGAGTTCCTCTTCAAATTTGGATCTCATGGCGAGGGGAACGGACAATTCAACGCTCCGACAGGAGTGGCTGTCGACACCAATGGGAACATTATCGTCGCTGATTGGGGAAACAGCAGGATACAGGTGAGAATGTTGGAAAAACGGGATTTACTCTGTATCTAACCCCGTGCTGTACCTGTCCTGGGAGTGTTTGATGAGGACGGTGTAGAGGGAGAGTTACTCTGTATCTAACCCCGTGCTGTACCTGCCCTGGGAGTGTTTGATGGGGACAGTGTAGAGGGAGATTTACTCTGTATCTAACCCCGTGCTGTACCTGTCCTGGGAGTGTTTGATGGGGACAGTGTAGAGGGAGCTTTACTCTGTATCTAACCCCGTGCTGTACCTGTCCTGGGAGTGTTTGATGGGGACAGTGTAGAGGGAGCGTTACTCTGTATCTAACCCCGTGCTGTACCTGTCCTGGGAGTGTTTGATGGGGACGGTGTCGAGGGAGCTTTACTCTGTATCTAACCCCGTGCTGTACCTGTCCTGGGAGTGTTTGATGGGGAGAGTGTAGAGAGAGCTTTACTCTGTATCTAACCCCGTGCTGTACCTGTCCTGGGAGTGTTTGATGGGGACAGTGTAGAGGGAGATTTACTCTGTATCTAACCCCGTGCTGTACCTGTCCTGGGAGTGTTTGATGGTGACGGTGTAGAGGGAGCTTTACTCTGTATCTAACCCCGTGCTGTACCTGTCCTGGGAGTGTTTGATGGGGACAGTGTAGAGGGAGCTTTACTCTGTATCTAACCCTGTGCTGTACCTGTCCTGGGAGTGTTTGATGGGGACAGGGTAGAGGGAGATTTACTCTGTATCTAACCCCGTGCTGTACCTGTCCTGGGAGTGTTTGATGGGGTCAGTGTAGAGGGAGATTTACTCTGTATCTAACACTGTGCTGTACCTGTCCTGGGAGTGTTTGATGGGGACAGTGTAGAGAGGATCTTTACTCTGTATCTAACCCCGTGCTGTACCTGTCCTGGGAGTGTTTGATGGGGAGAGTGTAGAGAGAGCTTTACTCTGTATCTAACTCCGTGCTGTACCTGTCCTGGGAGTGTTTGATGGGGACAGTGTAGAGGGAGATTTACTCTGTATCTAACCCCGTGCTGTACCTGTCCTGGGAGTGTTTGATGGGGACAGTGTAGAGCGAGCTTTACTCTGTATCTAACCCCGTGCTGTACCTGTCCTGGGAGTGTTTGATGGGGACGGTGTATAGAGAGCTTTACTCTGTATCTAACCCCGTGCTGTACCTGTCCTGGGAGTGTTTGATGGGGACGGTGTAGAGGGAGCTTTACTCTGTATCTAACCCCGTGCTGTACCTGTCCTGGGAGTGTTTGATGGGGACAGTGTATAGAGAGCTTTACTCTGTATCTAACCCCGTGCTGTACCTGCCCTGGGAGTGTTTGATGGGGACAGTGTACAAGGAGCTTTACTCTGTATCTAACCCCGTGCTGTACCTGTCCTGGGAGTGTTTGCTGGGGACAGTGTACAAGGAGCTTTACTCTGTATCTAACCCCGTGCTGTACCTGTCCTGGGAGTGCTTGATGGGGACAGTGTAGAGAGAGCTTTACTCTGTATCTAACCCCGTGCTGTACCTGTCCTGGGAGTGCTTGATGGGGACAGTGTAGAGAGAGCTTTACTCTGTATCTAACCCCGTGCTGTACCTGTCCTGGGAGTGTTTGATGGGGACAGTGTAGAGAGAGCTTTACTCTGTATCTAACCCCGTGCTGTACCTGTCCTGGGAGTGCTTGATGGGGACAGTGTAGAGAGAGCTTTACTCTGTATCTAACCCCGTGCTGTACCTGTCCTGGGAGTGTTTGATGGGGACGGTGTAGAGGGAGCTTTACTCTGTATCTAACCCCGTGCTGTACCTGTCCTGGGAGTGTTTGATGGGGACAGTGTAGAGAGAGCTTTACTCTGTATCTAACCCCGTGCTGTACCTGTCCTGGGAGTGCTTGATGGGGACAGTGTAGAGAGAGCTTTACTCTGTATCTAACCCCGTGCTGTACCTGTCCTGGGAGTGTTTGATGGGGACGGTGTAGAGGGATCTTTACTCTGTATCTAACCCCGTGCTGTACCTGTCCTGGGAGTGTTTGATGGGGACAGTGTAGAGCGAGATTTACTCTGTATCTAACCCCGTGCTGTACCTGTCCTGGGAGTGTTTGATGGGGACGGTGTAGAGAGAGCTTTACTCTGTATCTAACCCCGTGCTGTACCTGTCCTGGGAGTGTTTGATGGGGACAGTGTAGAGGGAGATTTACTCTGTATCTAACCCCGTGCTGTACCTGTCCTGGGAGTGTTTGATGGGGACAGTGTAGAGGGAGATTTACTCTGTATCTAACCCCGTGCTGTACCTGTCCTGGGAGTGTTTGATGGGGACGGTGTAGAGAGAGCTTTACTCTGTATCTAACCCCGTGCTGTACCTGTCCTGGGAGTGTTTGATGGGGACAGTGTAGAGGGAGATTTACTCTGTATCTAACCCCGTGCTGTACCTGTCCTGGGAGTGTTTGATGGGGACAGTGTAGAGGGAGATTTACTCTGTATCTAACCCCGTGCTGTACCTGTCCTGGGAGTGTTTGATGGGGACGGTGTAGAGAGAGCTTTACTCTGTATCTAACCCCGTGCTGTACCTGTCCTGGGAGTGTTTGATGGGGACAGTGTAGAGGGAGATTTACTCTGTATCTAACCCCGTGCTGTACCTGTCCTGGGAGTGTTTGATGGGGACGGTGTAGAGGGAGCTTTACTCAGTATCTAACCCCGTGCTGTACCTGTCCTGGGAGTGTTTGATGGGGACAGTGTAGAGGGAGATTTACTCTGTATCTAACCCCGTGCTGTACCTGTCCTGGGAGTGTTTGATGGGGACAGTGTAGAGGGAGCTTTACTCTGTATCTAACCCCGTGCTGTACCTGTCCCTGGGAGTGTTTGATGGGGACAGTGTAGAGGGAGCTTTACTCTGTATCTAACCCCGTGCTGTACCTGTCCTGGGAGTGTTTGATGGGGACAGTGTAGAGGGAGCTTTACTCTGTATCTAACCCCGTGCTGTACCTGTCCTGGGAGTGTTTGATGGGGAACAGTGTAGAGGGAGATTTACTCTGTATCTAACCCCGTGCTGTACCTGTCCTGGGAGTGTTTGATGGGGACAGTGTAGAGGGAGATTTACTCTGTATCTAACCCCGTGCTGTACCTGTCCTGGGAGTGTTTGATGGGGACAGTGTAGAGGGAGCTTTACTCTGTATCTAACCCCGTGCTGTACCTGTCCTGGGAGTGTTTGATGGGGACGGTGTAGAGGAAGCTTTACTCTGTATCTAACCCCGTGCTGTACCTGTCCTGGGAGTGTTTGATGGGGACAGTGTAGAGGAGCTTTACTCTGTATCTAACCCCGTGCTGTACCTGTCCTGGGAGTGTTTGATGGGGACAGTGTAGAGGGAGATTTACTCTGTATCTAACCCTGTGCTGTACCTGTCCTGGGAGTGTTTGATGGGGACAGTGTAGAGGGAGCTTTACTCTGTATCTAACCCCGTGCTGTACCTGTCCTGGGAGTGTTTGATGGGGACAGTGTAGAGGGAGATTTACTCTGTATCTAACCCCGTGCTGTACCTGTCCTGGGAGTGTTTGATGGGGACAGTGTAGAGGGAGATTTACTCTGTATCTAACCCCGTGCTGTACCTGTCCTGGGAGTGTTTGATGGGGACAGTGTAGAGGGAGATTTACTCTGTATCTAACCCCGTGCTGTACCTGTCCTGGGAGTGTTTGATGGGGACAGGTGTAGAGGGAGATTTACTCTGTATCTAACCCCGTGCTGTACCTGTCCTGGGAGTGTTTGATGGGGACAGTGTAGAGGGAGCTTTACTCTGTATCTAACCCCATGCTGTACCTGTCCTGGGAGTGTTTGATGGGGACAGTGTAGAGGGAGATTTACTCTGTATCTAACCCCGTGCTGTACCTGTCCTGGGAGTGTTTGATGGGGACAGTGTAGAGGGAGCTTTACTCTGTATCTAACCCCGTGCTGTACCTGTCCTGGGAGTGTTTGATGGGGACAGTGTAGAGGGAGCTTTACTCTGTATCTAACCCCGTGCTGTACCTGTCCTGGGAGTGTTTGATGGGGACAGTGTAGAGGGAGATTTACTCTGTATCTAATCCCGTGCTGTACCTGTCCTGGGAGTGTTTGCTGGGGACGGTGTAGAGGAAGCTTTACTCTGTATCTAACCCCCTGCTGTACCTGTCCTGGGGTGTTTGATGGGGACAGTATAGAGGAAGCTTTACTCTGTATCTAACCCCATGCTGTACCTGTCCTGGGAGTGTTTGATGGGGACAGTGTAGAGGGAGCTTTACTCTGTATCTAACCCCGTGCTGTACCTGTCCTGGGAGTGTTTGATGGGGACAGTGTAGAGGGAGTTTTACTCTGTATCTAACCCCGTGCTGTACCTGCCCTGGGAGTGTTTGATGGGAACAGTGTAGAGGGAGCTTTACTCTGTATCTAACCCCGTGCTGTACCTGTCCTGGGAGTGTTTGATGGGGACAGTGTAGAGGGAGATTTACTCTGTATCTAACCCCGTGCTGTACCTGTCCTGGGAGTGTTTGATGGGGACAGTGTAGAGGGAGATTTACTCTGTATCTAACCCCGTGCTGTACCTGTCCTGGGAGTGTTTGATGGGGACAGTGTAGAGGGAGATTTACTCTGTATCTAACCCCGTGCTGTACCTGTCCTGGGAGTGTTTGATGGGGACAGTGTAGAGAGAGCTTTACTCTGTATCTAACCCCGTGCTGTACCTGTCCTGGGAGTGTTTGATGGGGACGGTGTAGAGGGAGCTTTACTCTGTATCTAACCCCGTGCTGTACCTGTCCTGGGAGTGTTTGATGGGGACAGTGTAGACGGAGATTTACTCTGTATCTAACCCCGTGCTGTACCTGTCCTGGGAGTGTTTGATGGGAACAGTGTAGAGAGAGCTTTACTCTGTATCTAACCCTGTGCTGTACCTGTCCTGGGAGTGTTTGATGGGGACAGTGTAGAGGGAGCTTTACTCTGTATATAACCCCGTGCTGTACCTGTCCTGGGAGTGTTTGATGGGGATGGTGTAGAGGAAGCTTTACTCTGTGTCTAACCCCGTGCTGTACCTGTCCTGGGAGTGTTTGATGGGGACAGTATAGAGGAAGCTTTACTCTGTATCTAACCCCGCGCTGTACCTGTCCTGGGAGTGTTTGATGGGGACAGTGTAGAGGGAGATTTACTCTGTATCTAACCCCGTGCTGTACCTGTCCTGGGAGTGTTTGATGGGGACAGTGTAGAGTGAGCTTTACTCTGTATCTTACCCCGTGCTGTACCTGTCCTGGGAGTGTTCGATGGGGACAGTGTAGAGGGAGATTTACTCTGTATCTAACCCCGTGCTGTAGCTGTCCTGGGAGTGTTTGATGGGGACAGTGTAGAGCGAGCTTTACTCTGTATCTAACCCCGTGCTGTACCTGTCCTGGGAGTGTTTGATGGGGACAGTGTAGAGAGAGCTTTACTCTGTATCTAACCCCGTGCTGTACCTGTCCTGGGAGTGTTTGATGGGGACAGTGTAGAGCGAGCTTTACTCTGTACCTAACCCCGTGCTGTACCTGTCCTGGGAGTGTTTGATGGAGACGGTGTAGAGGGATCTTTACTCTGTATCTAACCCCGTGCTGTACCTGTCCTGGGAGAGTTTGATGGGGACAGGGTAGAGGGAGATTTACTCTGTATCTAACCCCGTGCTGTACCTGTCCTGGGAGTGTTTGATGGGGATGGTGTAGAGGAAGCTTTACTCTGTGTCTAACCCCGTGCTGTACCTGTCCTGGGAGTGTTTGATGGGGACAGTGTAGAGGGAGATTTACTCTGTATCTAACCCCGTGCTGTACCTGTCCTGGGAGTGTTTGATGGGGACAGTATAGAGGAAGCTTTACTCTGTATCTAACCCCGCGCTGTACCTGTCCTGGGAGTGTTTGATGGGGACAGTGTAGAGGGAGATTTACTCTGTATCTAACCCCGTGCTGTACCAGTCCTGGGAGTGTTTGATGGGGACAGTGTAGAGGGAGCTTTACTCTGTATCTAACCCCGTGCTGTACCTGTCCTGGGAGTGTTCGATGGGGACAGTGTAGAGGGAGCTTTACTCTGTATCTAACCCCGTGCTGTACCTGTCCTGGGAGTGTTTGATGGGGACAGTGTAGAGCGAGCTTTACTCTGTATCTAACCCCGTGCTGTACCTGTCCTGGGAGTGTTTGATGGGGACAGTATAGAGGAAGCTTTACTCTGTATCTAATCCCGTGCTGTACCTGTCCTGGGAGTGTTTGCTGGGGACGGTGTAGAGGGGGCTTTACTCTGTATCTAACCCCGTGCTGTACCTGTCCTGGGAGTGTTTGATGGGGACGGTGTAGAGGGAGATTTACTCTGTATCTAACCCCGTGCTGTACCTGTCCTGGGAGTGTTTGATGGGGACAGTGTAGAGGGAGTTTTACTCTGTATCTAACCCCGTGCTGTACCTGTCCTGGGAGTGTTTGATGGGGACAGTGTAGAGGGAGATTTACTCTGTATCTAACCCCGTGCTGTACCTGTCCTGGGAGTGTTTGATGGGGACAGTGTAGAGGGAGCTTTACTCTGTATCTAACCCCGTGCTGTACCTGTCCTGGGAGTGTTTGATGGGGACGGTGTAGAGGGAGATTTACTCTGTATCTAACCCCGTGCTGTACCTGTCCTGGGAGTGTTTGATGGGGACAGTGTAGAGGGAGTTTTACTCTGTATCTAACCCCGTGCTGTACCTGTCCTGGGAGTGTTTGATGGGGACAGTGTAGAGGGAGATTTACTCTGTATCTAACCCCGTGCTGTACCTGTCCTGGGAGTGTTTGATGGGGACAGTGTAGAGGGAGCTTTACTCTGTATCTAACCCCCTGCTGTACCTGTCCTGGGAGTGTTTGATGGGGACAGTGTAGAGGGAGCTTTACTCTGTATCTAACCCCGTGCTGTACCTGACCTGGGAGAGTTTGATGGGGACAGTGTAGAGGGAGATTTACTCTGTATCTAACCCCGTGCTGTACCTGTCCTGGGAGTGTTTGATGGAGATGGTGTAGAGGGAGATTTACTCTGTATCTAACCCCGTGCTGTACCTGTCCTGGGAGTGTTTGATGGGGACAGTGTAGAGAGAGCTTTACTCTGTATCTAACCCCGTGCTGTACCTGTCCTGGGAGTGTTTGATGGGGACAGTGTAGACGGAGATTTACTCTGTATCTAACCCCGTGCTGTACCTGTCCTGGGAGTGTTTGATGGGGACAGTGTAGACGGAGATTTACTCTGTATCTAACCCCGTGCTGTACCTGTCCTGGGAGTGTTTGATGGGAACAGTGTAGAGAGAGCTTTACTCTGTATCTAACCCTGTGCTGTACCTGTCCTGGGAGTGTTTGATGGGGACAGTGTAGAGGGAGCTTTACTCTGTATATAACCCCGTGCTGTACCTGTCCTGGGAGTGTTTGATGGGGATGGTGTAGAGGAAGCTTTACTCTGTGTCTAACCCCGTGCTGTACCTGTCCTGGGAGTGTTTGATGGGGACAGTATAGAGGAAGCTTTACTCTGTATCTAACCCCGCGCTGTACCTGTCCTGGGAGTGTTTGATGGGGACAGTGTAGAGGGAGATTTACTCTGTATCTAACCCCGTGCTGTACCTGTCCTGGGAGTGTTTGATGGGGACAGTGTAGAGCGAGCTTTACTCTGTATCTAACCCCGTGCTGTACCTGTCCTGGGAGTGTTTGATGGGGACAGTGTAGAGAGAGCTTTACTCTGTATCTAACCCCGTGCTGTACCTGTCCTGGGAGTGTTTGATGGGGACAGTGTAGAGCGAGCTTTACTCTGTACCTAACCCCGTGCTGTACCTGTCCTGGGAGTGTTTGATGGAGACGGTGTAGAGGGATCTTTACTCTGTATCTAACCCCGTGCTGTACCTGTCCTGGGAGTGTTTGATGGGGACAGGGTAGAGGGAGATTTACTCTGTATCTAACCCCGTGCTGTACCTGTCCTGGGAGAGTTTGATGGGGACAGGGTAGAGGGAGATTTACTCTGTATCTAACCCCGTGCTGTACCTGTCCTGGGAGTGTTTGATGGGGACAGGGTAGAGGGAGATTTACTCTGTATCTAACCCCGTGCTGTACCTGTCCTGGGAGAGTTTGATGGGGACGGTGTAGAGGGAGATTTACTCTGTATCTAACCCCGTGCTGTACCTGTCCTGGGAGAGTTTGATGGGGACGGTGTAGAGGGAGATTTACTCTGTATCTAACCCCGTGCTGTACCTGTCCTGGGAGAGTTTGATGGGGACGGTGTAGAGGGAGATTTACTCTGTATCTAACCCCGTGCTGTACCTGTCCTGGGAGAGTTTGATGGGGACAGGGTAGAGGGAGATTTACTCTGTATCTAACCCCGTGCTGTACCTGTCCTGGGAGTGTTTGATGGGGACGGTGTAGAGAGAGCGTTACTCTGTATCTAACCCCCTGCTGTACCTGCACTGGGAGTGTTTGATGGGGACAGTGTAGAGGGAGCTTTACTCTGTATCTAACCCCGTGCTGTACCTGTCCTGGGAGTGTTTGATGGGGACAGTGTAGAGGGAGCTTTACTCTGTATCTAACCCCGTGCTGTACCTGCCCTGGGAGTGTTTGATGGGGACAGTGTAGAGAGAGCTTTACTCTGTATCTAACCCCGTGCTGTACCTGTCCTGGGAGTGTTTGATGGGGACGGTGTAGAGGGAGATTTACTCTGTATCTAACCCCGTGCTGTACCTGTCCTGGGAGTGTTTGATGGGGAGAGTGTACAGGGAGCTTTACTCTGTATCTAACCCCGTGCTGTACCTGTCCTGGGAGTGTTTGATGGGGACAGTGTAGAGGGAGATTTACTCTGTATCTAACCCCATGCTGTACCTGTCCTGGGAGTGTTTGATGGGGACAGTGTAGAGGGAGATTTACTCTGTATCTAACCCCGTGCTGTACCTGTCCTGGGAGTGTTTGATGGGGACAGTGTAGAGGGAGCTTTACTCTGTATCTAACCCCGTGCTGTACCTGTCCTGGGAGTGTTTGATGGGGAGTGTGTAGAGAGAGCTTTACTCTGTTTCTAACCCCGTGCTGTACCTGTCCTGGGAGTGTTTGATGGGGACGGTGCAGAGGGAGATTTACTCTGTATCTAACCCCGTGCTGTACCTGTCCTGGGAGAGTTTGATGGGGACGGTGTAGAGGGAGATTTACTCTGTATCTAACCCCGTGCTGTACCTGTCCTGGGAGTGTTTGATGGGGACAGTGTACAGGGAGCTTTACTCTGTATCTAACCCCGTGCTGTACCTGTCCTGGGAGTGTTTGATGGGGATGGTGTAGAGGGAGATTTACTCTGTATCTAACCCCATGCTGTACCTGTCCTGGGAGTGTTTGATGGGGACAGTGTAGAGGGAGATTTACTCTGTATCTAACCCCGTGCTGTACCTGTCCTGGGAGTGTTTGATGGGGAGTGTGTAGAGAGAGCTTTACTCTGTATCTAACCCCGTGCTGTACCTGTCCTGGGAGTGTTTGATGGGGACAGTGTAGAGAGAGCTTTACTCTGTATCTAACCCCGTGCTGTACCTGTCCTGGGAGTGTTTGATGGGGACAGTGTAGAGGGAGCTTTACTCTGTATCTAACCCCGTGCTGTACCTGTCCTGGGAGCGTTTGATGGGGACAGTGTAGAGGGAGCTTTACTCTGTATCTAACCCCGTGCTGTACCTGTCCTGGGAGTGTTTGATGGGGACAGTGTAGAGGGGCTTTACTCTGTATCTGAACCCGTGCTGTACCTGTCCTGGGAGTGTTTGATGGGGACAGTGTATAGAGAGCTTTACTCTGTATCTAACCCCGTGCTGTACCTGTCCTGGGAGTGTTTGAAGGGGACAGTGTAGAGGGAGCATATTCTGTATCTAACCCCATGCTGTACCTGTCCTGGGAGTGTTTGATGGGGATGGTGTAGAGGGAGCTTTACTCTGTATCTAACCCCATGCTGTACCTGTCCTGGGAGTGTTTGATGGGGACAGTGTAGAGGGAGATTTACTCTGTATCTAACCCCGTGCTGCACCTGTCCTGGGAGTGTTTGATGGGGACAGTGTAGAGGGAGATTTACTCTGTATCTAACCCCGTGCTGTACCTGTCCTGGGAGTGTTTGATGGGGACGGTGTAGAGGGAGATTTACTCTGTATCTAACCCCGTGCTGTACCTGTCCTGGGAATGTTTGATGGGGAAGGTGTAGATGGAGGTTTACTCTGTGTCTAACCCCATGCTGTACCTGTCCTGGGAGTGTTTGATGGGGACAGTGTAGAGGGAGATTTACTCTGTATCTAACCCCGTGCTGTACCTGTCCTGGGAGTGTTTGATGAGGACTGTGTAGAGGGAGATTTACTCTGTATCTAACCCCGTGCTGTACCTGTCCTGGGAGTGTTTGATGGGACGGTGTAGAGGGAGATTTACTCTGTATCTAACCCCGTGCTGTACCTGTCCTGGGAGTGTTTGATGGGGACAGTGTAGAGGGAGCTTTACTCTGTATCTAACCCCGTGCTGTACCTGTCCTGGGAGTGTTTGATGGGGACAGTGTAGAGGGAGCTTTACTCTGTATCTAACCCCGTGCTGTACCTGTCCTGGGAGTGTTTGATGGGACAGTGTAGAGGGAGCTTTACTCTGTATCTAACCCCGTGCTGTACCTGTCCTGGGAGTGTTTGATGGGGACAGTGTAGAGGGAGATTTACTCTGTATCTAACCCCGTGCTGTACCTGTCCTGGGAGTGTTTGATGGGGACAGTGTAGAGGGAGCTTTACTCTGTATCTAACCCCGTGCTGTACCTGTCCTGGGAGTGTTTGATGGGGACAGTGTAGAGGGAGATTTACTCTGTATCTAACCCCGTGCTGTACCTGTCCTGGGAGTGTTTGATGGGGACAGTGTAGAGGGAGATTTACTCTGTATCTAACCCCGTGCTGTACCTGTCCTGGGAGTGTTTGATGGGGACAGTGTAGAGGGAGATTTACTCTGTATCTAACCCCGTGCTGTACCTGTCCTGGGAGTGTTTGATGGGGACAGTGTAGAGGGAGATTTACTCTGTATCTAACCCCGTGCTGTACCTGTCCTGGGAGTGTTTGATGGGGACAGTGTAGAGGGAGCTTTACTCTGTATCTAACCCCGTGCTGTACCTGTCCTGGGAGTGTTTGATGGGGACAGTGTAGAGGGAGCTTTACTCCGTATCTAATCCCGTGCTTTACCTATCCTCGGAGTGTTTCATGGGGAAAGTGTAGAGGGAAATTTACTCTGTATCTAACCTCGTGCTGTACCTGTCTTGGGAGTGTTTGATGGGGACAGTGTAGAGGGAGCTTTACTCTGTATCTAACCCCGTGCTGTACCTGTCCTGGGAGTGTTTGATGGGGACAGTGTAGAGGGAGCTTTACTCTGTATCTAACCCCGTGCTGTACCTGTCCTGGGAGTGTTTGATGGGACAGTGTAGAGGGAAATTTACTCTGTATCTAACCCCGTGCTGTACCTGTCCTGGGAGTGTTTGATGGGGACAGTGTAGAGGGAGATTTACTCTGTATCTAACCCCGTGCTGTACCTGTCCTGGGAGTGTTTGATGGGGACAGTGTAGAGGGAGGTGGACTGTGTATCTAACCCCGTGCTGTACCTGTCCTGGGAGTGTTTGATGGGGACAGTGTAGATTGAGCTTTACTCTGTATCTAAACCCGTGCAGTACCTGTCTTGGGAGTGTTTGATGGGGACAGTGTAGAGGGAGATTTACTCTGTGTCGAACACCATGCAGTACCTCTCCTGGGAGTGTTTGATGAAACAGTGTAGAGGGGTTTACACTGTATCTAACCCCGTGCTGTACCTGTCCTGGGAGTGTTTGATGGGGGCAGTGTAGAGGGAGCTTTACTCTGTATCTAACCCTGTGCTGTACCTGTCCTGGGAGTGTTTGATGGGGACAGTGTAGAGGGAGATTTACTCTGTATCTAACCCCGTGCTGTACCTGTCCTGGGAGTGTTTGATGGGGACAGTGTAGAGGGAGATTTACTCTGTATCTAACCCCGTGCTGTACCTGTCCTGGGTGTGTTTGATGCGTGCAGTGTAGAGGAAGCTTTACTCTATATCTAACCCCGGGCTGTACCTTTCCTGGGAGTGTTTGATGAGGTCAGTGTGGAGCGAGGTTTACTGTGTATCTAACCCCGTGCTGTACCTGTCCTGGGAGTGTGTGAGGGGGACAGTGTAATGCGAGCTTTACTCTGTATGTAACCCCATGCTGTACCTATCCTGGGAGTGTTTGATGGGGACAGTGTAGAGGGAGCTTTACTCTGTATCTAACCCCGTGCTGTACCTGTCCTGGGAGTGTTTGATGGGGACAGTGTAGAGGGAGCTTTACTCTGTATCTAACCCCGTGCTGTACCTGTCCTGGGAGTGTTTGATGGGGACAGTGTAGAGGGAGCTTTACTCTGTATCTAACCCCGTGCTGTACCTGTCCTGGGAGTGTTTGATGGGGACAGTGTAGAGGGAGATTTACTCTGTATCTAACCCCGTGCTGTACCTGTCCTGGGAGTGTTTGATGGGGACAGTGTAGAGGGAGATTTACTCTGTATCTAACCCCGTGCTGTACCTGTCCTGGGAGTGTTTGATGGGGACAGTGTAGAGGGAGATTTACTCTGTATCTAACCCCGTGCTGTACCTGTCCTGGGAGTGTTCGATGGGGACAGTGTAGAGGGAGCTTTACTCTGTATCTAACCCCGTGCTGTACCTGTCCTGGGAGTGTTTGATGGGGACAGTGTAGAGGGAGCTTTACTCTGTATCTAACCCCGTGCTGTACCTGTCCTGGGAGTGTTTGATGGGGACAGTGTAGAGGGAGCTTTACTCTGTATCTAACCCCGTGCTGTACCTGTCCTGGGAGTGTTTGATGGGGACAGTGTAGAGGGAGCTTTACTCTGTATCTAACCCCGTGCTGTACCTGTCCTGGGAGTGTTTGATGGGGACAGTGTAGAGGGAGATTTACTCTGTATCTAACCCCGTGCTGTACCTGTCCTGGGAGTGTTTGATGGGGACAGTGTAGAGGGAGATTTACTCTGTATCTAACCCCGTGCTGTACCTGTCCTGGGAGTGTTTGATGGGGACAGTGTAGAGGGAGCTTTACTCTGTATCTAACCCCGTGCTGTACCTGTCCTGGGAGTGTTTGATGGGGACAGTGTAGAGGGAGATTTACTCTGTATCTAACCCCGTGCTGTACCTGTCCTGGGAGTGTTTGATGGGGATGGTGAGAGGAAGCTTTACTCTGTGTCTAACCCCGTGCTGTACCTGTCCTGGGAGTGTTGATGGGGGAAGTATAGAAGGAAGCTTTACTCTGTATCTAACCCGCGCTGTACCTGTCCCTGGGAGTGTTTGATGGGGACAGTGTTAGAGGGAGATCTTACTCTGTATCTAACCCGTGCTGTACCAGTCCCTGGGAGTGTTTGATGGGGACAGTTGTAGAGGGAGCTTTACTCTGTATCTAACCCCCGTGCTGTACCTGTCCTGGGAGTGTTCGATGGGGACAGTGTAGAGGAGCTTTACTCTGTATCTAACCCCGTGCTGCTACCTGTCCTGGGAGAGTTTGATGGGGACAGTGTAGAGCGAGCTTTACTCTGTATCTAACCCCGTGCTGTACCTGTCCTGGGAGTGTTTGATGGGGACAGTATAGAGGAAGCTTTACTCTGTATCTAATCCCGTGCTGTACTGTCCTGGGAGTGTTGATGGGGACAGGTTGTAGAGGGGCTTTACTCTGTATCTAACCCGTGCTGTACCTGTCCTGGGAGTGTTTGATGGGGACGGTGTAGAGGGAGCTTTACTCTGTATCTAACCCCGTGCTGTACCTGTCCTGGGAGTGTTTGATGGGGACAGTTGTAGAGGGAGTTTTACTCTGTATCTAACCCCGTGCTGTACCTGTCCTGGGAGTGTTTGATGGGGACAGTGTAGAGGGAGCTTTACTCTGTATCTAAGCCCCGTGCTGTACCTGTCCTGGGAGTGTTTGATGGGGACAGTGTAGAGGGAGCTTTAATCTGTATCTAAGCCCGTGCTGTACCTGTCCTGGGAGTGTTTGATGGGGACGGTGTAGAGGGAGCTTTACTCTGTATCTAACACCGTGCTGTACCTGTCCTGGGAGTGTTTGATGGGGACAGTGTAGAGGGAGGTTTACTCTGTATCTAACCCCGTGCTGTACCTGTCCTGGGAGTGTTTGATGGGGACAGTGTAGAGGGAGATTTACTCTGTATCTAACCCAGTGCTGTACCTGTCTGGGAGTGTTTGATGGGGACAGTGCAGAGCGAGCTTTACTCTGTATCTAACCCCGTGCTGTACCTGTCCTGGGAGTGTTTGATGGGGACAGTGTAGAGGGAGCTTTACTCTGTATCTAACCCCGTGCTGTACCTGTCCTGGGAGTGTTTGATGGGGACAGTGTAGAGGGAGTTTTACTCTGTATCTAACCCCGTGCTGTACCTGTCCTGGGAGTGTTTGATGGGGACAGTGTAGAGGGAGATTTACTCTGTATCTAACCCCGTGCTGTACCTGTCCTGGGAGTGTTTGATGGAGATGGTGTAGAGGGAGATTTACTCTGTATCTAACCCCGTGCTGTACCTGTCCTGGGAGTGTTTGATGGGGACAGTGTAGAGAGAGCTTTACTCTGTATCTAACCCCATGCTGTACCTGTCCTGGGAGTGTTTGATGGGGACAGTGTAGACGGAGATTTACTCTGTATCTAACCCCCGTGCTGTACCTGTCTGGGAGTGTTTGATGGGAACAGTGTAGAGAGAGCTTTACTCTGTATCTAACCCTGTGCTGTACCTGTCCTGGGAGTGTTTGATGGGGACAGTGTAGAGGGAGCTTTACTCTGTATCTAACCCCGTGCTGTACCTGTCCTGGGAGTGTTTGATGGGGACGGTGTAGAGGAAGCTTTACTCTGTATCTAACCCCATGCTGTACCTGTCCTGGGAGTGTTTGATGGGGACAGTGTAGACGGAGATTTACTCTGTATCTAACCCCGTGCTGTACCTGTCCTGGGAATGTTTGATGGGGACAGTGTAGAGGGAGATTTACTCTGTATCTAACCCCGTGCTGTACCTGTCCTGGGAGTGTTTGATGGGGACAGTGTAGAGAGAGCTTTACTCTGTATCTAACCCCATGCTGTACCCTGTCCTGGGAGTGTTTGATGGGGACAGTGTAGACGGAGATTTACTCTGTATCTAACCCCGTGCTGTACCTGTCCTGGGAGTGTTTGATGGGAAACAGTGTAGAGAGAGCTTTACTCTGTATCTAACCCTGTGCTGTACCTGTCCTGGGAGTGTTTGATGGGGACAGTGTAGAGGGAGCTTTACTCTGTATATAACCCCGTGCTGTACCTGTCCTGGGAGTGTTTGATGGGGATGGTGTAGAGGAAGCTTTACTCTGTGTCTAACCCCGTGCTGTACCTGTCCTGGGAGTGTTTGATGGGGACAGTATAGAGGAAGCTTTACTCTGTATCTAACCCCGCGCTGTACCTGTCCTGGGAGTGTTTGATGGGGACAGTGTAGAGAGAGCTTTACTCTGTATCTAACCCCGTGCTGTACCTGTCCTGGGAGTGTTTGATGGGGACAGTGTAGAGCGAGCTTTACTCTGTACCTAACCCGTGCTGTACCTGTCCTGGGAGTGTTTGATGGAGACGGTTTGTAGAGGGATCTTTACTCTGTATCTAACCCCGTGCTGTACCTGTCCTGGGAGAGTTTGATGGGGACAGGGTAGAGGGAGATTTACTCTGTATCTAACCCCGTGCTGTACCTGTCCTGGGAGTGTTTGATGGGGACGGTGTAGAGAGAGCGTTACTCTGTATCTAACCCCATTCTGTACCTGTCCTGGGAGTGTTTGATGGGGACAGTGTAGAGGGAGCTTTTCTCTGTTTCTAACCCTGTGCTGTACCTGTCCTGTGAGTGTTTGATGGGGACAGTGTAGAATGAGATTTACTCTGTATCTTACCCCGTGCTGTACCTGTCTTGGATGTGTTTGATGGGGATGGTGTAGAGGAATCTTTACTCTTTATCTCACCCCGTGCTATACGTGTCCTGGGAGTGTTTGATGGGGACACGGTAGAGGGAGATTTACTCTGTATCTATCCCCGTGCTTTACCTGTCCTGGGAGTGTTTGATGGGGACGGTGTAGAGGGAGATTTACTCTGTATCTAACCCCGTGCTGTACCTGTCCTGGGAGTGTTTGATGGGGACAGTGTAGAGGGAGATTTACTCTGTATCTAACCCCGTGCTGTACCTGTCCTGGGAGTGTTTGATGGGGACAGTGTAGAGGGAGCTTTACTCTGTATCTAACCCCGTGCTGTACCTGTCCTGGGAGTGTTCGATGGGGACAGTGTAGAGGGAGCTTTACTCTGTATCTAACCCCGTGCTGTACCTGTCCTGGGAGTGTTTGATGGGGACAGTGTAGAGCGAGCTTTACTCTGTATCTAACCCCGTGCTGTACCTGTCCTGGGAGTGTTTGATGGGGACAGTGTAGAGAGAGCTTTACTCTGTATCTAACCCCGTGCTGTACCTGTCCTGGGAGTGTTTGATGGGGACAGTGTAGAGAGAGCTTTACTCTGTATCTAACCCCGTGCTGTACCTGCCCTGGGAGTGTTTGATGGGGACGGTTGTAGAGGGAGCTTTACTCTGTACCTAACCCCGTGCTGTACCTGTCCTGGGAGTGTTTGATGGAGACGGTTGTAGAGGGATCTTTACTCTGTATCTAACCCCGTGCTGTAACTGCCCTGGGCAGTGTTTGATAGGGGCCAGTGTAGAGAAGCTTTACTCTGTATCTAACCCCGTGCTGTACCTGCCCCTGGGAGTGTTTGATGGGGACAGTGTAGAGGGAGCTTTATTCGGTATCTAACCCCGTGCTGTACCTGGTCCTGGGAGTGTTTGATGGGGACAGTGTAGAGGGAGTTTTACTCTGTATCTAACCCCGTGCTGTACCTGTCCTGGGAGAGTTGATGGGGACAGGGTAGCGGGAGATTTACTCTGTATCTAACCCCGTGCTGTACCTGTCCTGGGAGTGTTTGATGGGGATGGTGCAGAGAGTTGAGCTGTTGCATTATCTGCAGGTTTCCTATGTGGACATCCAGCCTTGTCTCTGACCTCCTCTCTCTTCCTCTCTCTCTCTGTTTGTGCCTTTCTCTCTCTCTCTCTCTCTCTCTCCCCAGGTGTTTGACAGCTCAGGATCTTTTCTCTCCTACATTAACACCTCCGCTGATCCCCTGTATGGACCCCAAGGTCTGGCATTGACGTCAGATGGACATGTAGCTGTGGCAGACTCAGGAAATCACTGCTTCAAGATTTACCGTTACTTGCAGTGAAGGAAGGTTCCAGAACTCCGCCAGAGGATCAATGGAATCGCTTTATTTCCTGTGCAATTGCGTCCAGTGAAGGACAAGTGATGCTTTTTGTTTGTGTTTTTGTTGTAAATACAGAGAGAAGCAACGTCCAATCGAGGCCCAAGGTCAGAGTTCACCAAGGAGTGTCCGCACTCCCATTGGCCAGAAACAGACTGACTCAGCACCATAGCTGGATAAATGGGCCCAGCCAAGGAATCCAGCCTCTGATAAACCAGGATCCCTCTCAAGTGAAGATTGGACCCTCTGAGTGGAAAATGGACCAATTATAATCCTGCATGTCACCATCGTGCTGACTCACAGAACCTCAGCCCTGTCTCCACTGGGGCTAAACTGCTAACAGTGGTAAGGGCAGGTGAGAGTCTAGTGTGGGACCCATACCCCAGTGAGAGTCAGTGTGTGTGGGACCCATACCCCAGTGAGAGTCAGTGTGTGTGGGACCTGTACCCCAGTGAGAGTCAGTGTGTGTGGGACCCGTACCCCAGTGAGAGTCAGTGTGTTTGGGACCTGTACCCCAGTGAGAGTCACTGTGTGTGGGACACGTACCCCAGTGAGAGTCAGTGTGTGTGGGACCTGTACCCCAGTGAGAGTCAGTGTGTGTGGGACCCGTACCCCAGTGAGAGTCAGTGTGTGTGGGACCCGTACTCCCTTGAGAGTCAGTGTGTGTGGGACCCGTACTCCAGTGAGAGTCAGTGTGTGTGGGATCTGTACCCCAGTGAGAGTCAGTGTGTGTGGGACCCGTACCCAAGTGAGAGTCAGTGTGTGTGGGACCCGTACTCCAGTGAGAGTCAGTGTGTGTGAGGAACCCGTACCCCAGTGAGAGTCAGTCTGTGTGAGGAACCTGTACCCCAGTGAGTGTCAGTGTGTGTGTTTGGGACCCGTACCCCAGTGAGAGTCAGTGTGTGAGGAACCCGTACCCCAGTGAGAGTCAGTGTGTATGTGAGGAACCTGTACCCCAGTGAGAGTCAGTGTGTGTGTGGGACCCGTACCCCAGTGAGAGTCAGTGTGTGTGGGACCCGTACCCCAGTGAGAGTCAGTGTGTGTGGGACACGTACCCCAGTGAGAGTCAGTGTGTGTGGGACCCGTACCCCAGTGAGAGTCAGTGTGTGTGGGACCCGTACCCCAGTGAGAGTCCGTCTGCGTGAGGAACCCGTACCCCAGTGAGAGTCAGTCTGTGTGGGACCCGTACCCCAGTGAGAGTCAGTGTGTGAGGAACCCGTACCCCAGTGAGGATGAGTGTGTGAGGAACCCGTACCCCAGTGAGGGTCAGTGTGTGTGTGGGACCCGTACCCCAGTGAGAGTCAGTGTGTGTGGGACCTGTACCCCAGTGAGAGTCAGTGTGTGTGGAACCCGTACCCCAGTGAGAGTCAGTGTGTGTGGGACCCGTACCCCAGTGAGAGTCAGTGTGTGTGGGACCCGTACCCCAGTGAGAGTCAGTGTGTGTGGGACCCGTACCCCAGTGAGAGTCAGTGTGTGTGGGTCACGTACCCCAGTGAGAGTCAGTGTGTGTGGGACCTGTACCCCAGTGAGAGTCAATGTATATGGGACCCGTACCCCAGTGAGAGTCAGTGTGTGTGGGACTCATACCCGGTGAGAGTCAGTGGGTGTGGAACCTGTACCCCAGTGAGAGTCAGTGGATGTGGAACCTGTACCCCGGTGAGAGTCAGTGGGTGTGGAACCTGTACCCCAGTGAGAGTCAGTGGGTGTGGAACCTGTACCCCAGTGAGAGTCAGTAGGTGTGGAACCTGTACCCCAGTGAGAGTCAGTGGGTGTGGAACCTGTACCCCAGTGAGAGTCAGTGTGTGGGACCCGTACCCCAGTGAGAGTCAGTAGGTGTGGAACCTGTACCCCAGTGAGAGTCAGTGTGTGGGACCCGTACCCCAGTGAGAGTCAGTAGGTGTGGAACCTGTACCCCAGTGAGAGTCAGTAGGTGTGGAACCTGTACCCCAGTGAGAGTCATTGTGTGTGGGACCCAAATCTCTGGGGTGGATTCTGTGTGCTTGGTTCTGTGATTTGGTGATGCTTTGTTACAGGATTCAATGCTTTAAAAAGGCATTCACTGCATTAGGTGATTATATTCTGCACAGGGGCGGATATTTATATGTAGGAAATAAACATACGAACATTAGAAATAGGAGCAGAAAGAGGTTGTTTGGCCCCTCAATGCCTGCTTCACCTTAGCTGATCGGTTTGTGCTACTACTTGCACATTCCCGTCTACCCCTGATAACCTTTGATTCCCTTAGTAAACAAGAAGCCTTCTACCTCTGCCTTAAAATTATTCAATGATGATTGACATTTTGATGTCCTCCCAGTCACTAAAATGCACCTTGAGTTAAATATTGATACAAGATTGAGGTTGCAAAACTTTTCTGTACAAGGGTATAATCCAGGGACAGTACCAAGGAAGTGCTGCACTGTCAGAGGGTCAGTACTGAAGGAGTGCTGCACTGTCAGAGGGTCAGTACTGAGGGAGTGCTGCACTGTCAGAGGGTCAGTACTGAAGGAGTGCTGCACTGTCAGAGGGGCAGTACTGAGGGAGCGCTGCACTGTCAGAGGGTCAGTACTGAGGGAGTGCTGCACTGTCAGAGGGTCAGTACTGAGGGAGTGCTGCATTGTCTAAGGGACAGTACTGAGGGAATGCTGCACTGTCGGGGGGTCAGTACTGAGGGAATGCTGCACTGTCAGAGGGTCAGTACTGAGGGAGTGCTGCACTGTCAGATGGACAGTACTGAGGGAATGCTGCACTGTCAGGGGGACAGTACTTAGGGAATGCTGCACTGTCAGTGGGATAGTACTGAGGGAGTGTTGCACTGTCAGAGGGTCAGTACTGAGGGAGTGCTGCACTGTCAGATGGACAGTACTGAGGGAATGCTGCACTGTCAGGGGGACAGTACTTAGGGAATGCTGCACTGTCAGTGGGATAGTACTGAGGGAGTGTTGCACTGTCAGAGGGTCAGTACTGAGGGAGTGCTGCACTGTCAGAGGGTCAGTACTGAGGGAGTGCTGCAGTGTCGGAGGGTCAGTACTGAGAGAATGCTGCACTGTCGGGGGTCAGTACTGATGGAGTTCTGCACCGTCGGGGGGTCAGTACTGAGGGAGTGCTGCACTGTTGGAGGGTCAGTACTGAGGGATTACTGCACAGTCAGAGGGACAGTACTGAGGGAATGCTGCACTGTCAGGGGAATAGTACTGAGGGAGTTTTGCACTGTCAGAGGGTCAGTACTGAGGGAGTGCTGCACTGTCGGAGGGTCAGTACTGAGGGAGTGCTGCACTGTCGGAGGGTCAGTACTGAGGGAGTGCTGCACTGTCGGAGGGTCAGTACTGAGGGAGTGCTGCACTGTCGGAGGGTCAGTACTGAGGGAGTGCTGCACTGTCGGAGGGTCAGTACTGAGGGAGTGTTGCACTGTCGGAGGGTCAGTACTGAGGGAGTGTTGCACTGTCGGAGGGTCAGTACTGAGGGAGTGCTGCACTGTCGGAGTGTCAGTACTGAGGGAGTGCTGTACTGTCAGACGGTCATTATGGAGGGAGTGCTGCACTGTCGGAGGGTCAGTACTGAGGGAGTGCTGCACTATTGGTCTTAATGTTCATTCAGTCAAGATCAGGGATTTTTCATCATATTTGATGCTGTTATTTGAACTCAAATCTTAGGGACAGTTTGCAGGAAAACTGTCAGGCACATCGATTCCCAGGAATGCGGGTTAGACTGAAAGGGTTAGTAATGAGCCAGACCGAACAGTGGTCCGTGGAGTGAATTGGGAGGTCGAGGAGGTTGAATAGCTGGAATTAATATTAATATGCTCTGAATGTATCTACTGCTGTGCATGGGATCTCACTGTTTCCACGTGTGGTGGGATAATGCTGAACATTGGGTGATAAAATTGCTGATAAATTATTTTCAGGATTCAGCATCATTTCCACCTATTGACCCCACACGGGTCTGCAGGGCGCAGTCCAGTGCAATCTCTCAGCCAGCAGCTCCCTACCCCAACTCTACCTCCAACCCAACCACCAAACCCCACCCCCAACCATACTCCCAACCCCCAACCATACCCCTAACCTTATTGCCAACTCTACCCCCAACCCAACCACCAACCCCAACCCCCAACCATATTCCCAAACCTATCCCCAACTCTACCCCCAACCCCACCACCTACCCCAACCCCCAACCATACTCCCAACCCCCAACCATACCCCTAACCTTATCCCCAACTCTACCCCCAACCCAACCACCAACCCCTACCCCCAACCATATTCCCAAACCCCAACCATACCCCCAACCCTATCCCCAACTCTACCCCCAACTCTACCCCCAACTCTACCCCCAACTCTACCCCCAACTCTACCCCCAACTCTACCCCCAACTCTACCCCCAACCCCACCCCCAACCCCACCCCCAACCCCACCCCCAACCCCTACCCCCAACCATACTCCCAACCCCCAACCATACCCCCAACCCTATCCCCAACTCTACCCCCAACCCAACCACCAACCCCTACCCCCAACCATACTCCTAACCTTACTGCCAACTCTACCCCCAACCCAACCACTAACCCCAACCCCCAACCATATTCCAAAACCCCAACCATACCCCCAACCCTATCCCAACTCTACCCCCAACCCAACCACTAACCCCAACCCCCAACCATATTCCCAAACCCCAACCATACCCCCAACCCTATCCCCAACTCTACCCCCAACCCAACCACCAACCCCTACCCCCAACCATATTCCCAAACCCCAACCATACCCCCAACCCTATCCCCAACTCTACCCCCAACCCAACCACTAACCCCTACCCCCAACCATACTCCCAACCCCCAACTCTACCCCCAACTCTACCCCCAACTCTACCCCCAACTCTACCCCCAACTCTACCCCCAACTCTACCCCCAACTCTACCCCCAACTCTACCCCCAACTCTACCCCCAACCCCACCCCCAACCCCACCCCCAACCCCACCCCCAACCCCTACCCCCAACCATACTCCCAACCCCCAACCATACCCCCAACCCTATCCCCAACTCTACCCCCAACCCAACCACCAACCCCTACCCCCAACCATACTCCTAACCTTACTGCCAACTCTACCCCCAACCCAACCACTAACCCCAACCCCCAACCATATTCCAAAACCCCAACCATACCCCCAACCCTATCCCAACTCTACCCCCAACCCAACCACTAACCCCAACCCCCAACCATATTCCCAAACCCCAACCATACCCCCAACCCTATCCCCAACTCTACCCCCAACCCAACCACCAAACCCCACCCCCAACCATACTCCCAACCCCCAACTCTACCCCCAAACCTATCCCCAACTCTACCCCCAACCCAACCACTAACCCCTACCCCCAACCATATTCCCAAACCTATCCCCAACTCTATCCCAACCCAACCACCAACCCCTACCCCCAACCATACTCCCAACCCTATCCCCAACCCCACCCCCAACCCCACCACCTACCCCTACCCCCAACCATACTCCCAACCCCCAACCATACCCCCAACCCCCAACCATACCCCCAACCCTATCCCCAACTCTACCCCCAACCCAACCACCAAACGCCACCCCCAACCATACTCCCAACCCCCAACTCTACCCCCAACCCAACCACTAACCCCTACCCCCAACCATATTCCCAAACCTATCCCCAACTCTACCCCCAACCCAACCACCAACCCCTACCCCCAACCATACTCCCAACACTATCCCCAACCCCACCACCTACCCCTACCCCCAACCATACTCCCAACCCCCAACCATACCCCCAACCCCCAACCATACCCCTAACCCTATCCCCAACTCTACCCCCAACCCAACCACCAACCCTAAACATACCCTCAACCCTAACCCTAATCTCCAAACCTAACCCCCAGCCCTGTGCCACCCCTACCCCGAATCCAATCCTCAACCCCACCACTAAGCTTAACCCCAACCCTAAACCCAACCCTATCCCTTACCGTAACCCCAACAACCCAACCCTACCCCAACTCTTTCTCCCAACCCTAACCCTACCCCCAACCCCTCACCCCCATGCTTGCTGTCCAATTAAAAGGTGGTGGGAGGCTCTTAGCTGGGGATGGCTGGCAGCCAATCAAACAGCCCGTAGCTGGGAGTGGCTGGCAGCCAATCAAACAGCCCGTAGCTGGGGATGGCTGGCAGCCAATCAAACAGCCCGTAGCTGTCTCGATGAATGGGTCCTATTCATACAGGAAGGAGAATGTGAGGAAGCCTCAAATTGGAGATGCCTTTGGATGTGTGAATAAAGTTCCAGAATAAAGA
The DNA here is from genome assembly GCF_017639515.1 of Carcharodon carcharias. Taxonomy (NCBI): domain Eukaryota; kingdom Metazoa; phylum Chordata; class Chondrichthyes; order Lamniformes; family Lamnidae; genus Carcharodon; species Carcharodon carcharias. Next base: position 2,675,549 of record NC_054477.1, read on the forward strand.
TTCCCGGAACTGGTGCCCCTCGGAGTAGCGGAGAAACTCCTTAGGTGGATTTCTGTCAGCCGTGTTACAACCTTTAATCCCAGCTGCCCCATTAGTGGGGCATTTGGGTTTGTGGTTCTAATGGTTTCCGTCTCCACTGCAGGACTCTGCCTCCAGGGAGCTGCCCGATGCAGCACTCAACAGGGCTCCAGGATCCACACCAACACCATAGAGACCCTGGTGGATTCCGTAGCGTCCCCATCATTCCCATTGGGCAGCTGCTGCGATGTGCACCTTGTCCCTGGCAAGAGCCAGAGTCAGGAAGACCTTGGGATGCTGACTGGATGTATGGATTCCGATATCATTCCTTGTCTCACTTTCCAATGCCCCTCCGGGATCTGGAAGCTTTCATTCAATCAGAGCACACAAAAATGTAAAAATATTGAATAGGGTAGATCGAGAGAGGAGTGCGCTGGTTAATGCCCTTCTCCCACTGCTTAGTGCCTCTTCCTGACTGGTTAATGCCCCTTATCCACTGGTTAATGCCCTTCCTTCCTGCTGAATGCTCCTGGCAATTGTTGCACAAACAGGGTGAATGTGAATCAGAAATGCGAAAGCTGATCCTGGTCCCAATTCTCATTGTAATCCCAGCTTCCATTCTGATCTTGACCCTACAAACATATAAATTAGGAGCAGGAATAGGCCATTCAGCCCCTCAAACTGCTCCACCATTCAATAAGATCATGGCTGATCTGAATGTAACCTCAACCCCACATTCCTGCCCACCCTGATAACCCCTCTCCCCCTTGTTAATCAAGAATCTCCTACCAAGAATCTGATCCTAATCCAGCCCCAGTCCTTTTTCTGGGCTTTTGCCCTATTGAGATCTGGGTTGAATCCTTCACGCAGGATTTTGATTAGGCCGACCCTAGGGCTAGAGGGTAACTGTCAGCGTTTGATCCAAGACCTTTGTCCTCTTCCCCCAGGTCTGGATTTAACCTGATGATTCTCCTAAGGGAGGGAAAAGACTCACATTTCTCATAGACACCAAGGAGCTGTACCCCTTGTGCCCCCTCAACTCCTCCCCACCCTGCAGGGAGCTGTACCCCTTGTGCCCCCTCAACCCCTCCCCACCCTGGAGGGGGCTGTACCCCTTGTGCCCCCTCAACCCCTCCCCACCCTGGAGGGGGCTGTACTGCTGTGTCCCTCACTCGTGGAGAGAGTTGAGCCCCCAGTTTCCCTATAGGAGAGAGCTGTACAACTTCACCCCCTGAGAGAGTTGTGCCCTGCACCCCCACCGCTGTACCAGTTGAGGTGAATCCTCACAGTGACGACTGTCCAGTGAATCTGGTGGGTGTTGGTGCGGTTGGTGTTGAGTGAGTTGTTGTTAAATCTCTGCTGTGGTGGGTGGGCATCAAGGCTGCTCTCTGACCTTTGACCCTCAGGCTCTCTCACCTTTGGCCCGGAATTGGGTGTCTTTCAGTAAAAGAATATAATAATAAAAATGATGATGTAAGGTGATCTCTGTGCGAGTGTGATTCTTGGTCCGATGCGGCCTTAGTTTGACATGTTTCTTCCTTGCTGGGGTGTGGGTTTGTAATGCTCAGGGAGGAGGCGTGGGGAAGGGGGCAGAGGGGAAGGGGGCAGAGGGGAAGGGGGAAGAGGGGAAGGGGGCAGAGGGAAGGGGACGCCGAGGGACTCTCGTCATCCACACCATCAGCAAGTGTGAGAAGCTCCAGGAATCCTTTGTCGCCATTGGATCATGTCCCTCTGTCACTGCTTTAATTTTCACAGGCCCATCAACAAAAACTTACATTTATACACACAGAAACTAGGAGCAGGAGGAGGCCATTTGGCCCTTCGAGCCTGCTCTGCCATTCGTTATGATCATGGCTGAGCATCCAACTCAATAACCTGCTCCCACTTTCTCCCCATATCCTTTGATCCCTTTCGCCCCAAGAGCTATATCTAACTCCTTGAAAACATACAATGTTCTGGCCTCAACTACTTTCTGTGGTAACGAATTCCACAGGCTCACCACTCTCTGGGTGAAGAAATTTCTCCTCATCTCAGTCCTAAATGGTCTTCCCCATATCTTCAGACTGTGACCCCTGGTTCTGGACACCCCCCCCATCGGGAACATCCTTCTTGCATCTACCCTGTCTAGTCCTGTTCAAGTTACATCTTTAAAGTAATAGAGCATCCCATTGATCTTCAGAGAGGCGTTAGGAAACAAAATGTGACACTGGGTTATATGAGACAATCAGACAGATGGTCAAGAGTTTATTCGGATAGGGAGGATTTAAGGTGGTTGTAAAGAAGGAAAGAGAGATAGAGGGATGTCAGGAGGAAAGAGCAGACATTATTCCCAGTTCACCATGGCCCCCAATGGTGGACTGATTAAAATCAGGATGTACAAGGAGCCAGAATTGGAGAATCACAGGTGTTGGGGGTACAGTTAGGGTTAGGGTTGGGGTAGGGTGGGGCTGGAGGAGGTTACAGAGATAGGGAGGGGTGTAGGGGCTGGAGAAGGTTACACAGATGGGGAGGGCTGTAGGTGCTGGAGGAGGTTATAGAGATAAGGAGGTGTGTAGGGGCTGGAGGAGGTTACAGTGATAGGGAGGGGTGTAGGGGCTGGAGGAGGTTACAGAGATAGGGAGGGTGTAGGGGCTGGAGGAGGTCACAGAGATAGGGAGGGGTGTAGGGGCTGGAGTAGGTCACAGAGATAGGGAGGGGTGTAGGGGCTGGAGGAGGTTACAGAGATAGGGAGGGTTGTAGGGGCTGGAGGAGGTTACAGAGATAGGGAGGGTTGTAGGGGCTGGAGGAGGATACAGAGATAGGGAGGGTTGTAGGGGCTGGAGGAGGTTACAGAGATAAGGAGGTTTGTAGGGAGCTGTAGGAGGTTACAGAGATAGGGAGGGGTGTAGGGGCTGGAGGAGGGTTACAGAGATAGGGAGGGGTGTAGGGGCTGGAGGAGGGTTACAGAGATAGGGAGGGGTGTAGGGGCTGGAGGAGGTTACAGAGATAGGGAGGGGTGTAGGGGCTGGAGGTGGTTACAGAGATAGGGAGGGGTGTAGGGGCTGGAGGAGGGTTACAGAGATAGGGAGGGGTGTAGGGGCTGGAGAAGGGTTACAGAGATAGGGAGGAGTGTAGGAGCTGGAGGAGGTTACAGAGATAGGGAGGGGTGTAGGGGCTGGAGGAGGGTTACAGAGATAGGGAGGAGTGTAGGAGCTGGAGGAGGTTACAGAGATAGGGAGGGGTGTAGGGGCTGGAGGAGGGTTACAGAGATAGGGAGGGTTGTAGGGGCTGGAGGAGATTACAGAGATAGGGAGGGGTGTAGGGGCTGGAGGAGGTTACAGAGATAGGGAGGAGTGTAGGAGCTGGAGGAGGTTACAGAGATAGGGAGGGGTGTAGGGGCTGGAGGAGGGTTACAGAGATAGGGAGGGTTGTAGGGGCTGGAGAAGGGTTACAGAGATAGGGAGGAGTGTAGGAGCTGGAGGAGGTTACAGAGATAGGGAGGGGTGTAGGGGCTGGAGGAGGGTTACAGAGATAGGGAGGGTTATAGGGGCTGGAGGAGATTACAGAGATAGGGAGGGGTGTAGGGGCTGGAGGAGGTTACAGAGATAGGGAGGGGTGTAGGAGCTGGAGGAGGTTACAGAGATAGGGAGGGGTGTAGGGGCTGGAGGAGGGTTACAGTGATAGGGAGGGTTGTAGGGGCTGGAGGAGGTTACAGAGATAGGGAGGGGTGTAGGGGCTGGAGGAGGGTTACAGAGATAGGGAGGGGTGTAGGGGCTGGAGGAGGGTTACAGAGATAGGGAGGGTTGTAGGGGCTGGCGGAGGTTACAGAGATAGGGAGGGGTGTAGGGGCTGGAGGAGGGTTACAGAGATAGGGAGGGGTGTAGGGGCTGGAGGAGGGTTACAGAGATAGGGAGGGGTGTAGGGGCTGGAGGAAGGTTACAGAGATAGGGAGGGGTGTAGGGGCTGGAGAAGGGTTACAGAGATAGGGAGGAGTGTAGGAGCTGGAGGAGGTTACAGAGATAGGGAGGGGTGTAGGGGCTGGAGGAGGGTTACAGAGATAGGGAGGGTTGTAGGGGCTGGAGGAGATTACAGAGATAGGGAGGGATGTAGGGGCTGGAGGAGGTTACAGAGATAGGGAGGGGTGTAGGGGCTGGAGGAGGGTTACAGAGATAGGGAGGGTTGTACGGGCTGGAGGAGGTTACAGAGATAGGGAAGGGTGTAGGGGCTGGAGGAGGTTACAGAGATAGGGAGGGGTGTAGGGGCTGGAGGAGGTTACAGAGATAGGGAGGGGTGTAGGGGCTGGAGGAGGGTTACAGAGATAGGGAGGGTTGTAGGGGCTGGAGGAGGTTACAGAGATAGGGAGGGGTGTAGGGGCTGGAGGAGGTTACAGAGATAGGGAGGGTTGTAGGGGCTGGAGGAGATTACAGAGATAGGGAGGGGTGTAGGGGCTGGAGGAGGTTACAGAGATAGGGAGGGGTGTAGGGGCTGGAGGAGGGTTACAGAGATAGGGAGGGGTGTAGGGGCTGGAGGAGGTTACAGATATAGGGAGGGATGTAGTGACTGGAGGAGGTTACAGAGATAGGGGAGGGGTGTAGGGGCTGGAGGAGGTTACAGAGATAGGGTGGGGTGTAGGAGCTGGAGGAGGTTACAGAGATAGGGAGGGGTGTAGGGGCTGGAGGAGGGTTACAGTGATAGGGAGGGTTGTAGGGGCTGGAGGAGGTTACAGAGATAGGGAGGGTTGTAGTGGCTGGAGGAGGGTTACAGAGATAGGGAGGGGTGTAGGGGCTGGAGGAGGGTTACAGAGATAGGGAGGGGTGTAGGGGCTGGAGGAGGTTACAGAGATGGGGAGGGTTGTAGGGGCTGGAGGAGGTTACAGAGATAGGGAGGGGTGTAGGGGCTGGAGGCGGGTTACAGAGATGGGGAGGGGTGTAGGGGCTGGAGGAGGGTTACAGGGATAGGGAGGGGTGTAGGGGCTGGAGGAGGTTACAGAGATAGGGAGGGGTGTAGGGGCTGGAGGAGGTTACAGAGATAGGGAGTGTTGTAGGGGCTGGAGGAGGGTTACAGAGATAGGGAGGGGTGTAGGGGCTGGAGGTGTTTACAGAGATAAGGAGGTTTGTACGGGCTGGAGGAGGTTACAGAGATAGGGAGGGGTGTAGGGGCTGGAGGAGGTTACAGAGATAGGGAGGGGTGTAGGGGCTGGAGGAGGTTACAGAGATAGGGAGGGGTGTAGGGGCTGGAGGAGGTTACAGAGATAGGGAGGAGTGTAGGAGCTGGACGAGGTTACAGAGATAGGGAGGGTAGAGGCTTTGGAAAGTTTTGAAATCAGGGATGAGAATTAGAGACCCTTGGGCAGGTTTATCTGGTCAGTGAGTGGGGTTGGGGTCCAGTTGCTGAAGTCTCTGTTGGCGCTGGGATAAGTGAGGCCTGCGTCTCGATGTCTCCCCGATTAGATTCTCAGATCTGCGGCAATCGGCTGTTCATCCACCCACCTGTCAACAGCCTGTTGAGGCCATTAGGAAAGAAATGGACCTGATCGATGGGCCTGGCTGTCATCTTATTGAAAGTTTCTAACCTGAGCCGATCTCCCTGAGGTGGATTTAGCCTCCAGGAGTTCAGTGTGTGTGTGTGAAAGAGCAGACCCCTGCCAGACCCCCGGATCGGGGAATCCCTGCCCCACCGCCCCTACCAGCCTGCGCTCAGTGACTCCGTGTGGACATCACGCTGGCCAGGCCTTAACTGGCCCACAACCACCCCACCCCCCCGCCCCGCCCCGATCGTGGGCACCACTTGGAAGTCCACCTGCTCGCGCCCGCTCCCCCCTCACTCCACCCCACTCCCACCCGACGGGGGGAGAAGGTTACTCAGTGTATTGCTGGACTGGGAAACAATGTGGGTCAGTGAGCACAGGGGGCAATGGGGCAATGAGAGGGGGATGGGGTAATGGGAGGGGGGCAATGGGAGGGGGATGGGGTAATGGGAGGGGGATGGGGTAATGGGAGGGGGATGGGGTAATGGGACGGGGATGGGGTAATGGGAGGGGGGTAATGGGAGGGGGATGGGGTAATGGGAGGGGGATGGGGTAATGGGACGGGGATGGGGTAATGGGAGGGGGTAATGGGAGGGGGATGGGGTAATGGGAGGGGGGTAATGGGTGGGGGTGATGGGGTAATGGGAGGGGGTTGGGGCAATGGGAGGGGGTTGGGGTAATGGGAGGGGGGTAATGGGAGGGGGTGATGGGGCAATGGGAGGGGGATGGGGTAATGGGAGGGGTGGTGGTGGAGTAATGGGAGGGGGATGGGGTAATGGGAGGGGTGGTGGTGGAGTAATGGGAGGGGGATGGGGTAATGGGAGGGGGTTGGGGTAATGGGAGGGGGGTAATGGGAGGGGGTGATGGGGCAATGGGAGGGGGATGGGGTATGGGAGGGGTGGTGGTGGAGTAATGGGAGGGGGGATGGGGTAATGGGAGGGGGTTGGGGTAATGGGAGGGGGGTAATGGGAGGGGGTGATGGGGGCAATGGGAGGGGGTGATGGGGCAATGGGAGGGGGATGGGGTAATGGGAGGGGGTTGGGGCAATGGGAGTGCGATGGGGCAATGGGAGGGGGATGGGGTAATAGGAGGGGGATGGGGTAATGGGAGGGGGTGAGTACAGAGACAGGCAGCAGAGCTTTGGATGGCCTCAAGTGAACAGAGGGTAGAATGTGGGAGATCAGCCCAGAGAGAGTTGGAATAGTCGAGTCTGGAGGTAAAAGTGGCTGGAATGAGGGTTTGAGCAGCTGATGAGCTGAGATGGGGTCAAGTCAGGTGAGGTTGCAGAGGTGGAAATGGTCAATCTCAGCGATGGTTTGAACTTGAGCTGAGAATCTCACCTCCGAGTCACATTTACCATGAAGGCTCCGAGCTTGCTTCAGCCTGAGACTCTCACCAGTCGGAGGGACGGAGATTATAAACCTGACTGAGGACAACGGCTTCAGTCTTTCCGATATTTAATTGGAGGAAATTTCTGCTTATCCAGTGCTGGGTGTCGGATAAGCGGTTTGATAATTTAGTAACAGTGGAGCAGTGGAGAGAGGTGGGGGTGAGGTTGAGTTGGGGGTGGTCAGTGTAAATGTGAAAACTGAGGCTGCTTTTGGATGGTGTTTCTGAGGGAGCAGCATGGAGACAGGAGGAGGCCAAGGAATGATCCTGGGAGACTCCAGAGGGGAGGGTGCAGGAGCGGGAGGAGAGGGGCAAGGGGGTGGGGGAGAGGGGGAGGGGGGGGGGTGGGGGGAGAGGGAGGGGGAGGGGGAGAGGGTGTGGATGTGGGGGTGGGGGGAGGAGGGAGGGCGAGGGGGTGGGGAGGAGGATGGGGGAGGGGGGAGGGGGATGGGGGAGGGGGTGGGGGAGGAGGATGGGGGAGGGGGGAGGGGGAGGGGGGATGGGGGAGGGGGAGGGGGGGGGAGGGGGATGGGGAGGAGGATGGGGGAGGGGGAGGGGGTGGGGGAGGAGGATGGGGGAGGGGGAGGGGGGTGGGGGGAGGAGGATGGGGGAGGGGGAGGGGGGTGGGGGAGGGGGGAGGGGGAGGGGGTGGGGGAGGAGGATGGGGGAGGGGGAGGGGGTGGGGGGAGGAGGATGGGGGAGGGGGAGGGGAGGGGGAGGAGGATGGGGGAGGGGGGAGGGGGTGGGGGGGGGGAGGGAGGGGATGGGGAGGAGGATGGGGGAGGAGGATGGGGGATGGGGGATGGGGAGGAGCATGGGGAGGGGAGGGGGGATGGGGGAGGGGGAATGCAGGAGGAGGAGGGGGGAGGGGGGGGGGTGGGGAGGGGGAGGGGGTGGGGGAGGGGGGAGGGGGTGGGGGAGGGGGGGAGGGGGATGGGGAGGGGGAGGGGGTGGGGGAGGAGGATGGGGGAGGGGGAGGGGGAGGAGGGTGGGGGGAGGAGGATGGGGAGGGGGAGGGGGGGTGGGGAGGGGGAGGGGGGAGGGGGAGGGGGTGGGGGAGGGATGGGGGGGGAGGGGGGGGGGAGGAGGGGGGAGGGTGGAGGGGGTGGGGGAGGGGGGAGGGGGGGAGGGGGAGGGGGTGGGGGAGGGGGAGGGGGGAGGGGGAGGGGGAGGAGGATGGGGAGGGGGAGGGGGAGGGGGGAGGGGGGGGGGGGGGGAGGTGGGGAGGGGGGGGGGAGGGGGGGGGGAGGGGGTGGGGGAGGGGGGGGGAGGGGGGGAGGGGGAGGGGAGGATGGGGGAGGGGGGAGGGGTGGGGGAGGGATGGGGGAGGGGGGAGGGGAGGGGATGGGGGAGGGGGGAGGGGGAGGGGGGAGGGGGAGGGGGAGGGGGAGGGGGGGGGGGGTGGGGGAGGGATGGGGGAGGGGGGAGGGGGAGGGGGGGGAGGATGGGGGAGGGGGGTGGGGGAGGGGGAGGGGGTGGGGGAGGGGGGAGGGGGAGGGGGAGGGGGGGGAGGGGGGAGGGGTGGGGGAGGGATGGGGGAGGGGGGAGGGGGAGGAGGATGGGGAGGGGGGAGGGGGAGGGGGGTGGGGGAGGAGGATGGGGGAGGGGGGAGGGGGTGGGGGAGGGATGGGGGAGGGGGGAGGGAGGGGGAGGGGGAGGGGGGAGGGGGGAGGGGGGAGGGGTGGGGGAGGAGGATGGGGGAGGGGGGGAGGGGAGGGGGGGGGGGTGGGGGAGGGGGGGTGGGGGAGGGGGGAGGGGGTGGGGAGGGGAGGGGGGGTGGGGGAGGGGAGGGGGGAGGGGGAGGGGGTGGGGAGGGATGGGGGAGGGGGGGGAGGGGGAGGGGGGGGGGGAGGGGGAGGGGGGAGGGGGAGGGGGAGGGGGAGGGGGGAGGGGGGAGGGGGTGGGGGAGGGTGGGGGAGGGGGGAGGGGGAGGGGGAGGGGGAGGGGGAGGGGGGAGGGGGTGGGGGAGGATGGGGGAGGGGGGGGAGGGGGAGGGGGAGGGGAGGGGGGAGGGGATGGGGGAGGGGGGAGGGGGAGGGGGGGAGGGGGAGGGGGGGAGGGGGAGGGGGGAGGGGGGAGGGGAGGGGGAGGGGGGAGGGGGGAGGGGGAGGGGGGAGGGGGAGGGGGAGGGGGGAGGGGGAGGGATGGGGGAGGGGGAGGGGGAGGGGGTGGGGGAGGGGATGGGGAGGGAGGGGGGGGAGGGGAGGAGGATGGGGGAGGGGGGAGGGTTGGGGGAGGGGGATGGGGAGGAGGATGGGGGAGGGGGGAGGGGTGGGGGAGGGGGGAGGGGGGAGGGGGATGGGGGAGGGGGAGGGGGGAGGGGGATGGGGAGGAGGATGGGGGAGGGGGAGGGGGGAGGGGGATGGGGGAGGGGGATGGGGAGGAGGATGGGGGAGGGGGGAGGGGGTGGGGGAGGGGGAGGGGGGGAGGGGGATGGGGGAGGGGGAGGGGGGGGGGGAGGGGAGGGGGGGAGATGGGGGGAGGGGGAGGGGGGAGGGGGGATGGGGGATGGGGTGGGGGGGGGGGAGGGGGATGGGGGAGGGGGATGGGGGAGGGGGGATGGGGAGGAGGAGGGGGGGGATGGGGGATGGGGAGGAGGATGGGGGGAGGGGGAGGGGGTGGGGGTGGGGGAGGGGATGGGGGAGGGGAATGGGGGGAGGGGGATGGGGAGGAGGATGGGGGGAGGGGGAGGGGGGAGGGGGATGGGGGAGGGGGAGGGGGGAGGGGGGATGGGGGGGAGGAGGATGGGGGATGGGGGATGGGGAGGGGGATGGGAGGGGGGGGGGGAGGGGGGAGGGGGATGGGGGAGGGGGGGGGGGGAGGGGGATGGGGAGGAGGAGGGGGGATGGGGGATGGGGAGGAGGATGGGGGAGGGGGAGGGGGTGGGGGTTGGGGGGAGGGGATGGGGGAGGGGAATGGGGGAGGGGGATGGGGAGGAGGATGGGGGATGGGGGATGGGGAGGAGGATGGGGGAGGGGGAGGGGGATGGGGGAGGGGGAATGGAGAGGAGGAGGGGGGAGGGGGAGGGGGGTGGGGGAGGGGGAATGGGGGAGGGGGTGGGGGAGGGGGAGGGGGAGGAGGAGGGGGATGGGGGAGGGGGGGGGGTGGGGGAGGGGGGAGGGGGAGGGGGAATGGGGAGGAGGATGGGGGAGGAGGATGGGGGGTGGGGGAGGGGGATGCGGGGAAGGGCTGTGGAATCTGCTCTGAAGGTGGAATCTGAGCCGCACAATGGGTATGAATCTTCCAGAATGATGGCCTCATCCTTGGAGGGTGAAGCAGCCTCTGGAACCTCTGCTTCTGGAGTGTCCATTCGGAATGGGACAGGAACTCAGTGCCCAGTCTGAAAGATTCAGGAATGTCCCAGCTCTGTCACCATTTCACTGCCCACAGCAGCTTACAGAGGCAGGAGCAGCACTGCAAACGCCAGTGCACTCACGGCAGAGATGTGGGGCTTGTCGTGTGAGGAGAGATTGAGCAGTTTAAGCCTATACTCACTAGAGTTTAGAAGGATGAAAGGAGATCTAATTGAGGTATATAAGATGCTAAAGGGGATAGACAAAGTAGACGTGGAGCGGGTGTTCCCCGTTGTGGGGTATTCTAGAATGAGAGGCCGTAGTGTTAGGCTGAGGGGAGGTAGATTTAACTCCACCAGTGCCTGAGTGCCCTCCACAAGCAGGAGACTTGGTGCTTGCAATGACCCACTGCATCTCTTTGTCCGGAAGAAGCTGATGAGCTTCTCCTGTATCTTAGTAACAAACTCCGGCAGGAGGATCAAAGTGCCACATCGCTGCGGCCATCAGTTGGTTTATGACCGGCACTCGACCCCTGTATGGGCAGCGCACCGGGCAGGTCCTGTCCAGCAGGTAGGCGAGTGCCAGCTTTGGCCCCTTCAGCCTTACCACCTCGCCAGCCAGGGTGAACTTAGACTCCAAAACAGAAAAGGTGGGTGCTGCTCCAGGCAAAGGGCCTGAGCTTCCCCGGCAACCACTCACCAAGCAGGGAAATCCACTATATTTTCTCAGTTGATCCCCCGCTGAGTGGGTTTTGTTGACATTGGTGCTTCCTCCATGGCGGCAGGAGGATCTGTGACGATATCGAGCAGGTCGTCAGTGTAAACTGACAGGATTCCAGTCCCGTTAGCCACACAGAGCAAATCCCAACAACCTCTTCCACATCCCCTATAGGCCAGGCCAGGGGAAGGATGTCCCTGAGGGACGTTAGTGAACCGGACAATCCACAATGGTTCCATGGTCGCTGTGGTAGTACAAGGATCTGGGAGATTATGGGGTAACCTGGGGCTGAGGGCAGTGCTCCCATTGGTGATGGAAGAGGGCAGCTGTGTACAGCGAGGGTAGCAACATGTCAGGACACGCCCAGAGAGTCCTCTCCATACATGTAGCCTGCCACTGTAACTATGTACTGAGTCCCTGTAATGTTAATAAAGGCTTCTTGATAATTCCTTCAAGGCTGCTAATGGCGTCTACGCAGGTACACCACGTACACACCAGGTCACACCAGGGAAATACCAGGTATACACCCAGGTGCACACCAGGTACACACAGGGGACATACCTGGTATACACAGGTATACACCAGGTACACACCAGGTACCACCAGGTACACACCAGGTATACACCAGGGACATACAGGTATACACCAGGTTACACACCAGGGACATAACAGGTATACACCAGGTACACACCAGGTACACACCAGGTACCATACCAGGTATACACCAGGTACACACCAGGGGAGACACCAGGTATACACCAGGGACACACCAGGTATACACAGGTACACACCAGGTACACACAAGGGACATACCAGGTATACCGCAGGCCACACCAGGTCTACACCAGGTACACACCAGGTACACACCAGGTACGCACCAGGTTACACACCCCAGGGACATACCAGGCATACACCAGGGCCACACCAGAGTATACAAGGTACACCACCAGGTACACACCAGGGACATACCAGGTATACACCAGGTACACACCCAGGTACACAACAGGGACATACCAGGTATAAACCAGGTACACACCAGGTACACACCAGGTATACACCAGGTACACACCAGGGAAATACCAGGTATACACCAGGTAAACACCAGGTATACACCAGGTACACACCAGGTACACACCAGAGACATACCAGGTATACACCAGGGCCACACCAGGTATACACCTTCTGCACTCCAGGTACACACCAGGTATACACCAGGTAGACACCAGGTACACACCCAGGGATACACCAGGTACACACCAGGTACCACCAGGGACACACCAGGTACACACCAGGTACACACCCAGATACACACCAGGTATACACAGGTACACACCAGGTACACACTAGCTACACACCAGGTACACACGAGGATACACAAGGTATACACCAGCTACACACGAGGTACACACCAGGTATACACAGGTACACACCCAGATACACACCAGGTATACACTAGGTACACACCAGGTACACACCAGATTACACCAGGTACACACCAGGTACAACCAGGTACACACCAGGAATACACCAAGATACACCAGGTATACACCAGGTACACACCAGTTTCACACCAGGTATACACCAGGTTACACACCAGGTACACACCAGGTATACACCAGGTACAATCAGGTACACACCCACGTATACACCAGGTACACACCAGGTATACACCAGCTACACATCAGGTACACACCAGGTATACACCAGGTACACACCAGCTACACACCAGGTATACACCGGTATACATCAGGTACACACCAGATATACACAAGGTACACACCAGGTACAAACCAGGTACACACCAGGGATACACCAGGTATACACCAGGTTACACACCAGGTACAAACCAGGTATACACCAGGTATACACCATGTACACACCAGGTACACACCAGGTACACATCAGGTACACACAGGTACACACCAGGTATACACCAGGTAACCACCAGGTACACATCAGGTACCACCACCAGGTATACACCAGGTATACACCAGGTACACACCAGGTACACGCCAGGTACACACCAGGGATACACCAGGTACACACCAGGGAAACACAGGTACACACCAGGTACACACAGGGACACACCAGGGACACACCAGGTACACACTAGGTACACACCAGGGACATGCCAGGTACACACCAGGTACATGCCAGGGACATACCAGGTACACACCAGGTACACACCAGGTACGCACCAGGGAGATACCAGGTACACACCAGGTAAACACCAGGGGCATACCAGGTATACACCAGGTATACACCAGGTACACACCAGGTACACACCAGGTATACACCAGGTACACACCAGGTACACAACTGGTATACACCAGGTACACACCAGGTGTACACCAGGGACATACCAGGTATACAACAGGTATACACCAGGTATACACCAGGTACACACCAGGTATACACCAGGTACACACCAGGTACACACCCGTATACACCAGGTACACGCCAGGTATACACCAGCGACATACCAGGTATACACCAGGTACACACCAGGTACACACCAGGTACACACCAGGTAGACACCAGGTACACACCAGGTATACACCAGGGACATAACAGGTATACACCAGGTACACACCAGGTACACACCAGGTACATACAGGTCTACCCCAGGTACACACCAGGGACATAACAGGTATACACCAGGTACACACCAGGGACATACCAGGTATACACCAGGTACACACCAGGTATACAACAGGTACACACCAGGTACACACCAGGGACATACCAGGTATAACACCAGGTACACACCCAGGTACACACCAGGCACACACCAGGGACATACAAGGTATACACCAGGTACACACCAGGTATACACCAGGTACACAACCAGGTACACACCAGGGACATACCAGGTATACACCAGGACCACACAGGTATACACGTTCTACACTCCAGGTACACACCAGGTATACACCAGGTACACACCAGGTACACACCAGGTACACACCAGGTACACATCAGGTACACACCAGGTCTACACCAGGTATACACAGGTACACACCAGGTACACGCCACGTACACACCAGGGATACACCAGGTACACACCAGGGACACACCAGGTACACACCAGGGACACACCAGGTACACACCAGGTACACAACCAGGAACACGCCAGGGACATGCCAGGTACACACCAGGTACATGCCAGGGACATACCAGGTACACACCAGGTACACACCAGGTACGCAGAAGGGACATAGCAGGTACACACCAGGTACACACCAGGGACATACCAGGTATACACCAGGTACACACCAGGTACACACCAGGTATACACCAGGGACAAACCAGTTATAAACCAGGTATACACCAGGTACACACCCAGGTACACACCAGATATACACCAGGTACACACCAGGTATACACCAGGTACACACCAGGTATACACCAGCGACATACAGGTATACACAGGTACACACCAGGTACACACCAGGTACACACAAGGTAGACACCAGGTACACACCAGGTATACACCAGGGACATAAAGGTATACACCAGGTACACACCAGGTACACACAGGTACATACCAGGTATACACCAGGTACACACCAGGGACAAACAAGGTATACACCAGGTAGACACCAGGGACATACCAGGTATACACCAGGTACACACCAGGTATACAAACAGGTACACACCAGGTACACACCGGGACATACCAGGTATGCACCAGGTACACACCAGGTACACACCAGGTACACACAGGGACATACAAGGTATACACCCAGGTACACACCAGGTACACACCAGGTATACACCAGGTACACACCAGGTACACACCAGGGACATACCAGGTATACACCAGGTACACACGAGGTATTACACCAGGTAAACACCAGGTACACACGAGGGAAATACCAGGTATACACCAGAGGCCCACACCAGGTATACACGTTATACACTACAGGTACACACCAGGTATACACCAGGTACACACCAGGTACACACCAGGTACACAACAGGTACACACCAGGGATACACCAGGTCACCACCAGGTACACACCCAGGGACACACCAAGTACACACCAGGTACATACCAGGTACACACCAGATACACACCAGGTATACACCAGGTACACACCAGGTACACACCAGGTACACACCAGCTACACACCAGGTACACACCAGGGCCACACCAGGTATACACAAGGTACACACCAGGTACACACCAGGGACATACCAGGTACACACCAGGTACACACCAGGGATACACCAAGGATACACCAGGTATACACCAGGTACACACACAGGTACACACCAGGGACACACAAGGTATACACCAGGTACACACCAGTTACACACCAGGTACACACCAGGTACACACCAGGTACACACCAGGTACACACCAGGTATACACCAGGTACACATCAGGTACACACCAGGTATACACCAGGTACACACCAGGTATACACCAGGTACACACCAGGTACACACCACGTACACACCAGGGACATACCAGGTACACACCAGGTACACACCAGGGATACACCAGGTACACCAGGTACACACCAGGTACACACCAGGTACACACAGGTACACACCAGGTGTACAAAACAGGTACACACAGGTATACACCAGGTATACACCAGGTACACACCAGGTACACACCAGGTATACACCAGGTACACACCAGGTACACACCAGGTATACACAGGTACACATCAGGTACACACAGGTATACACCTGGTATACACCAGCTACACTCCAGGTACACACCAGGTATACACCAGGTACACACCAGTTATACACCAGGTATACACCAGGTACACACCAGGTACACACCAGGTACACACCAGGGATACACCAGGCACACACCAGGGACACACCAGGTACACACCAGGTACACACCAAGGACATGCCAGGTACACACCAGGTATACACCAGGTACACACCAGGTACACACCAGGTACACACCAGGGACACACCAGGTACACCAGGTACACACCAGGGACACACCACGGACACACCAGGTACACACCAGGTATACACCAGGTACACCAGGTACACACCAGGGTACACAAGGGACACACCAGGTACACACCAGGGCCACACCAGATACACACAGATACACACCAGGTACACACCAGGTACACACCAGACACACGCCAGGGCCACACCAGGGTCACACCAGGGACACAGGTACACACCAGGTATACACCAGGTACACACCAGGTACATGCCAGGGATACACCAGGTACACACAGGGGACACCAGGTACAACCAGGGACATACCAGGTACACACAGGTACACACCAGGGACACACCAGGTACACACCAGGTACACACCAGGTACACACCAGGGACATACCAGGTACACACCAGGTACACACCAGGGACACATACCAGGTACACACCAGGTAGCACCAGGGACACACACGGACACACCAGGTACACACCAGGTACACACCAGGTAACACCAGGTACACACCAGGGCCACACAGGGACACACCAGGGCCACACCAGGGCCACACCAAACCACACCAGATACACACCAGGTACACACCAGGTAACACCAGGTACACACCAGACAACACACCAGGGCCACACAGGGTCACACCAGGTACACACCAGGTATACACCAGGTATACATAGTTACACACCAGGTACACACCAGGACACACCAGGTACACACCAGGACACACCAGGTACACACCAGGTACCACCAGGTACACACCAGGTACACACCAGGGACATACAAGGTACACACCAGGGACACACCAGGTACACACAGGTACACACCAGGTATACACCAGGTACACACCAGGTACACACCAGGTATACACCAGGTACACACCAGGTATAAACAAGTTACACACCATGTACACACCAGGTATACACCAGGTACACACCAGGTATACACCAGGTACACACCACGTACACAGCAGGTACACACCAGGTATACACCAGGTACACATCAGGTACACACCAGGTATACACCAGGTACACACCAGGTACACACCAGGGATACACCAGGTACACACCAGGTATACACCAGGTACACACCAGGTACACACCAGGTACACACCAGGTATACACCAGGAACACACCAGGTACACACCAGGTATTCACCAGGTACACACCAGGTACACACAGGTACACACCAGGTATACACCAGGTACACATCAGATACACACCAGGTATACACCAGGTACACACCAGGTATACACCAGCTACACTCCAGTAAACACCAGGTACACACCAGGTACACACCAGGGACACACCAGGTACACACCAGGGACACACCAGGGACATACCAGGTACACACCAGGGACACACCAGGGACATGCCAGGTACACACCAGGTACACACCAGGGACACACCAGGTACACACCAGGTACACACCAGGGGCATACCAGGTATACACCAGGTATACACCAGGTACACACCAGGTACACACCAGGTATACACCAGGTACACACCAGGTACACACCAGGTATAAACCAGGTACACACCAGGTATACACCAGGGACATACAGGTACACACCAGGTACACACCAGGTACACACCAGGTACACACCAGGTACACACCAGGGATACACCAGGGACATTCCAGGGACACACCAGGTACACACCAGGTACACACCGGTACACACCAGGTACACACCAGGTACACACAGGGACACAACAGGTATACACCAGGTACACACCAGGTACATACAGGTATACACCAGGTACACACAGGACATACCAGCTATGCACCAGGTACACGCCAGGGACATACCAGGTATTACCACCAGGTACACACCAGGTAAACACCAGGTACACACCAGGGACATACAAGGTATACACCAGGTACACACCAGGTACACATCAGGTATACACCAGGTACACACCAGGTACACACCAGGGAAATACCAGGTATACACCAGGTGCACACCAGGTATACACCAGGTTACACACCAGGTACACACCAGGGACATACAGGTATACACCAGGGCCACACCAGGTATACACCTTTCTACACTCAGGTTACACTCCAGGTACACACCAGGTACACACCAGGTACCACAACCAGGTACACACCAGGGATACACCAGGTACACACCCAGGTACACACCAGGGACACACCAGTACACACCAGTTACATACAGGTACACACCAGATACACACCAGGTATACAACAGGTACACACCAGGTACACCACCAGGTACACACCAGCTACACACCAGGTACACACCAGGTACACACCAGTACACACCAGGGCCACACCAGGGTCACACCAGGGAAACACCAGTTACACACCAGGTATACCAGTTACACACCGGGTACACACCAGGGACATACCAGGTACACACCAGGTACACACCAGGTACACACCAGGGACATACCAGGTACACACCAGGTACACACCAGGGACATACCAGGTACACACCAGGTACACACCAGGTATACACCAGGTACACACCAGGTATACACCAGGTACACACCAGGTATACACCAGGTACACACCAGGTACACACCAGGTATACACCAGGTACACACCAGGTATACACCAGGTACACACCAGGTACACACCAGGTACACACCAGGTATACCACCCAGGTACACATCAGGTACACACAGGATACACCAGGTACACACCGGTATACACCAGGTACACTCCAGGTACACACCAGGTATACACCAGGTACACACAGGTACACACCAGGTATACACCCAGGTATACACACAGGTACACACCATGTACACACCAGGTATACACCAGGTACAAACCAGGTACACACCAGGTATACACCAGGTACACACCAGGTACACACCAGGTACACACCAGGTATACACGAGGTACACATCAGGTACACACCAGGTATACACCAGGTACACAGCAGGTGTAAACCAGCTACACTCCAGGTACACACCAGGTACACACCAGGTACACACCAGGGACACACCAGGTACACACCAGGGACACACCAGGGACACACCAGGTACACACCAGGGACACACCAGGGACACACCAGGTACACACCAGGTACACACCAGGGACACACCAGGTACACACCAGGTACACACCAGGGACACACCAGGGACACACCAGGTACACACCAGGACACACCAGGGAACACACGGACACACCAGGTACACACCAGGACACGCACCAGGGACACACCATACACACCAGGTACACACCAGGTATACACCAGGTACACACCAGGTACACACCAGGTATACACCAGGTACACACCAGGTACACACCAGGTACACACCAGGTAAACACCAGGTACACACCATGTACACACCAGGTATACACCAGGTACACACCAGGTACACACCAGGGATACACCAGGTACACACCAGGTACACACCAGGTACACACCAGGGATACACCAGGATACACCAGGTATACACCAGGTACACACCAGGTACACACCAGGTACACACCAGGTATACACCAGGTACACAACACCAGGTACACACCAGGTATACACCAGGTACACACCAGGTACACACCAGGTATACACCAGGTACACACCAGGTAAACACCAGGTATACACCAGGTACACACCAGGTATACACCAGGTACACACCAGGAAACACAGGTATACACCAGGTACACACCAGGTACACACCAGGGTTACACCAGGTACACCAGGTATACACCAGGTACACACCAGGTACACACCAGGTACACACCAGATATACACCAGGGACGTAAACACCAGGTACACACCAGGTATACACCAGGTACACACCAGGTACACACCAGGTACACACCAGGTATACACCAGGTACACACCAGGTACACACCAGGTATACACCAGGTACACACCAGGTACACACCAGGTACACACCAGGTATACACCAGGTACACACCAGGTATACACCAGGTACACACCAGGTACACACCAGGTATACACCAGGTACACACCAGGTATACACCAGGTATACACCAGGTACACACCAGGTACACACCAGGTACACACCAGGTATACACCAGGTACACACCAGGGACACACCAGGTACACACCAGGTACACACCAGGTACACACCAGGGACACACCAGGTACACACCAGGGACACACCAGGTACACACCAGGTACACACCAGGGACACACCAGGTACACACCAGGTACACACCAGGGACACACCAGGACACACCAGGTACACACCAGGTATACCAGGTACACACCAGGTATACACCAGGTAACACCAGGTACACACCAGGGCACACAA
This sequence comes from Carcharodon carcharias, assembly GCF_017639515.1. Lineage (NCBI taxonomy): Eukaryota > Metazoa > Chordata > Chondrichthyes > Lamniformes > Lamnidae > Carcharodon > Carcharodon carcharias. The sequence goes on from NC_054477.1 coordinate 2,695,664, forward strand.
GAGACACACCAGGGCAACACCAGGGACACACCAGGTACACACCAGTATACACCAGGTACACACCAGGTACACACCAGATACACACCAGGGACACACCAGGTACACACCAGGGACACACCAGGTATACCAGGTATACACCAGGTACACACCAGGTACACAGCAGGGACATGCCAGGTACACAACAGGGATACACCAGGTACACACCAGGGACATACACCAGGTACACACCAGGTACACACCAGGGACATACCAGGTACACACCAGGGACACACCAGGTAAACACCAGGTACACACCATGTATACACCAGGTACACACCAGGTACACACCAGGTATACACCAGGTACACACCAGGTATACCCCAGGTACACACCAGGTATACTCCAGGTACACACAGGTACACACCAGGTATACACCAGGTACACACCAGGTACACACCAGGTATACACCAGGTACACATCAGGTACACACCAGGTATACACCAGGTACACACGGTATACACCATCTACACTCAGGTACACACCCAGGGTATACACCAGGTACACACCAGGTACACACCAGGTACACACCAAGTATACACCAGGTACACAACATGTTCACACAGGTATACACCAGGTACACACCCAGGTATACACCAGGTATACACCAGGTACACACAGGTACACACCAGTACAAACCAGGTATACACCATGTACAAATCAGGTACACACCAGGTATAGACAGGTAACACCCAGGTATACACCAGCTACACTCCAGGTACACCACCAGGTACACACCAGGGAACACAACCAGGACACGACCAGGTACACACCAGGGACACACCAGGGACATACCGGGTAACTCCAGGGACACACCAGGGGACACACCAGGTACACACCAGGGACACCAACACAGACACACCAGGGACACACATGGTACACACAGGGACACACCAGGGACACACCACGGACACACCAGGTACGCACCAGGCACGCACCAGGGCCACACCAGGTACACACAGGTATACACCAGGTACACACCAGGTACACACCAGGTATACGCCAGGTACACACCAGGTATACACCAGCTACACTCCAGGTACACACCAGGTACACACCAGGTACACACCATGTACACACCAGGTACACACCAGGTACACACCAGGTACACACCAGGTATACACCAGGTACACATCAGGTACACACCAGGTATACACGAGGTACACACCAGGTATACACCAGCTACACTCCAGGTACACACCAGGGATTACACCAGGTACACACCAGGTAAACACCAGGTAAACACCAGGTATACACCAGGTACACACCATGTACACACCAGGTATACACCAGGTACACACCAGGTACACACCCGCTATACACTAGGTACACACCCAGGTACACACATTTACATACAAGGTATACACCAGGTACACATCAGGTACAAACCACGTATACCACCAGGTACACACCAGGTATTCATCAGCTACACTCCAGGTACACACCAGGTATACACCAGGTACACACCAGGTATACACCAGGTATACACCAGGTACACACCAGGTACACACCAGGTACACAGCAGGGATACACCAGGTACACACCAGGGACACACCACGTACAGACCAGGTACACACCAGGGACACACCAGGGACATGCCAGGTACACAGGCAGGTCACACCAGGGACATACCAGGTACACACCAGGTACACACCAGGGACACTCCAGGGACATGCCAGGTACACACCAGGGTATAGACCAGGTACACACCAGGTGTACACAAGGTACAAACCAGGTACACACCAGGTATACACCAGGTACACAACAGGTATACACCAGGTACACACCAGGTACACACCAGGTACACACCAGGTATACACCCGGTACACATCAGGTACACACCAGGGACATACCAGGTACACGCCAGGTACACACCAGGTATAAACCAGGTACACACCAGGACATACCAGGTACACACCAGGTACACACAAGGGACACCCAGGTAACACACCAGGTACACACCGGGGACACACCAGGGACACGCCAGGTTCACACCAGGGACACCCAGGTACACACCAGGGGACACACCAGGTACACACCAGGGACATACCAGGTACACACCAGGTACACACCAGGTGCACCGCAGGTTCACACCAGGGACACACCAGGACACACCAGGTACACACCAGGTACACACCAGGGACATACCAGGTACACACCAGGTACACACCAGGGACACACCACGGACACAGCAGGTACGCACCAGGTTCGCACCAGGCACGCACCAGGTATGCACCAGGTAAAACCAGATACACACCAGGGCCACACAAGGGACACACCAGGGCCACACCAGGGCCACACCAGATACACACCAGATACACACCAGGTACACAGCAGGTACACACCAGAAACACGCCAGGGCCACACCAGGGTCACACCAGGGAAAAAACCGGTATAGACCAGGTATAAATCTGTAACACAGCAGGTACATGCCAGGGACATACCAGGTACACACCAGGGACACACCAGGTACACGCCAGGGACATACCAGGTTTACACACCAGGTACAAACAGGGACATACCAGGTAAACACCAGGGACACTCCAGGTAAAACACGAGGTACACACCAGGTATACACAGGTACACACCAGGTACACACCAGGTACACACCAGTTATACACCAGGTACACATCAGGTACACACGAGGTATACACCAGGTACACAAAGGTATACACCAGCTTACACTCCAGTTACACACCAGGTATACACGAGGTACACACCAGGTACACACCAGGTACACACCAGGTACACACCATGTTCACACCAGGTATACACCAGGTACACACCAGGTACACACCAGGTATACACCAGGTACACACCAGGTACACACCAGGTACACAACAGGTAATACACCAGCTACACATCAGGTACCCACCAGGTATACACCAGGTACACACCAGGTATACAACAGCTACACTCCAGGTACACACCAGGTACACACCAGGTACACACCAGGGACACACCAGGTACACACCAGGGACACACCAGGACATACCGGGTACACACAGGGACACACCAGGGACACATCAGGTACACACCAGGTACACAACAGGGACACACCAGGTACACAGCCAGGGTCACAACACGGACACACCAGGGACACACCAGGGACGACACCACGGACACACCAGGTACGCACCAGGCACGCACCAGGGCCACACCAGGTACACACCAGGTATACACCAGGTACACACCAGGTACACACCAGGGTATACACCAGGTACACACCAGGTATACACCAGGTACACACCAGGTACACACCAGGTATACACCAGGTAAACACCAGGTACACACCAGCTACACACCAGGTGTACACCAGGTACACACCAGGTAAACACCAGATATACACCAGGTACACACCAGGTATACACCAGCTACACTCCAGGTACACACCAGTTATACACCAGGTACACACCAGGTATACACCAGGTACACATCAGGTACACACCAGGTATACACCAGGTATACACCAGGTACACACCAGGTATACACCAGCTACACTCCAGGTACACACCAGGTATACACCAGGTAACACACCAGTATACAAACAGCTACACTCCAGGTACACACCAGGTACACACCAGGTTACACACCAGGGACACACCAGGTACACACCAGGTACACACCATGGGACACAAACACGGACACACCAGGGACACACCAGGGGACACACCACGGACACACCAGGTACGCACCAGGCACGCACCAGGCCACACCAGGTATACACCAGGTATACACCAGGTACACACCAGGGACACACCAGGTATACACCAGGTAGGCACCAGGTATACACCAGGTACACACCAGGGACACACCAGGTATACACCAGGTAAACACCAGGTACACACAGCTACACACCAGGTGTACACCAGGTACACACCAGGTAAACACCAGATATACACCAGGTACACACCAGGTACACACCAGGTACACACCAGGGATACACCAAGGATACACCAGGAATACGCCAGGTACACACCAGGTACACACCAGGTACACACCAGGTATACACCAGGTACACATCAGGTTTGCACCAGGTATACACCAGGTACACACCAGGTATACACCAGGTACACACCAGGGATACACCAGATATACACAGGTACACACCAGGTAAACACCAGGGTTACACAAGGATACACCAGGTATACACCAGGTACACACCAGGTACACACCAGGTACACACCAGATATACACCAGGTGAACACCATGTACACACCAGGTATACAACAGGTATACAAGAGGTACACACCAGGTACACACCAGGTATACACCAGGTACACACCAGGTACACACCAGGTATACACCAGGTACACATCAGGTACACACCAGGTATACCACCATTTATACACCAGTTACACACCAGGTATACACCAGCTACACTCCAGGTACACACCAGGTATACACCAGGTACAAACCAGGTTACATCAGGTATACACCAGGTACACACCAGGTACACACCAGGTACACACCAGGTACACACCAGGGACACACCAGGTAAACACCAGGTACACCAGGGAAACACCAGGGACATTCCAGGTACACACCAGGGACATACCAGGTACACACCAGGTACACACCAGGGACTATCCAGGTACACACCAGGTACACACTAGGGACACACCACGGACACACCAGGTACGCACCAGGGTACGCACCAGGCACGCACCAGGTATGCACCAGGTAACACAGATACCAACAGGGCCACACAAGAGACACACCAGGGCCACACCAGGGCCACACCAGATATACACCAGGTACACAGCAGGTACACACCAGATACACGCCCGGGCCACACCAGGTTCACAGGCAGGACGCACACCAGGTATAGACCAGGTATACATCCTGTTACACTGCAGGTACATGCCAGGGACATACCAGGTACACACGCAGGGACACACCAGGTACACGCCAGGGACATACCAGGTACACCACAGGTACACACCAGGTACACACCAGGTACACACCAGGGGACACACCAGGTACACAACAGGTACACACCAGGTATACACCAGGTACAGACCAGGTACACCCAGGTATACACCAGGTACACCCCAGGTATACACCAGGTACACACCAGTTACACACCAGGTAAACACCAGGTACACACCATGTATACACCAGGTACACACCAGGTACACACCAGGTATACACCAGGTACACATCAGGTACACAACAGGTATACACCAGGTACACAAAGGTATGCACCATCTACACTCCAGGTACACACCAGGTATACACCAGGTACACACCAGGTACACACCAGGTACACACCAGGTATACACCAGGTACACATCATGTACACACCAGGTATACAACAGGTACAAACCAGGTACACACCAGGTATACACCAGGTACACACCAGGTACACACCAGGTAAATAACCAGGTATACACCAGGTACACATCAGGTACACACCAGGTATACACGAGGTACACACCTGGTATACACCAGCTACACTCCAGGTACACACCAGGTATACACCAGGTACACACCAGGGAAACACCAGGTACACACCAGGGACACACCAGGGACGTACGGGTAAACACCAGGGACACACCAGGGACACATCAGGTACACACCAGGTACACACCAGGGACACACCAGGTACACACCAGGGACACATCACGGACACACCAGGGACACACCAGTACAAACCCAGGGACACACCAGGGACACACCTCGGACACACCAGGTACGCACCAGGCACGCACACCAGGGCCACACCAGGTACACACCAGGTATACACCAGGTACACACCAGGTACACACCAGGTATACACCAGGTACACACCAGGTAAACACCAGCTACACTCCAGGTACACAACAGGGACATACCAGGTACACACCAGGTACACTCCAGGTACACACCAGGGACACACCAGGTACACACCAGGTATACACCAAGTACACATCAGGTACACACCAGGTATACACCAGGTACACACCAGGTAAGCACCAGCTACACTCCAGGTACACACCAGGTTTACACCAGGTACACACCAGGTACACACCAGGTAAACACCAGGTATACACAGGTACACACCATGTACACACCAGGTATACACCAGGTACACACCAGGTACACATCCGCTATACACCAGGTACACACCAGGTACACACCAATTTACATACCAGGTATACAGCAGGTACACATCAGGTACACACCACGTATACACCAGGTACACACCAGGTATTCATCAGCTACACTCCAGGTACACACCAGGTATACACCATGTACACACCAGGTATACACCAGGTATACACCAGGTACACACCAGGTACACACCAGGTACACAGCAGGGATACACCAGGTACACACCAGGGGACACACCACGTACAGACCAGGTACACACCAGGGACACACCAGGACAGACCAGGTACACACCAGGTACACACCAGGGACACTCCAGGGACATGCCAGGTACACACCAGGTATAGACCAGGTACACACCAGGTATACACAAGTACAAACCAGGTACACACCATGTAAATACACCAGGTACACATCAGGGACACACCAGGTATACACCAGGTACACATCAGGTACACACCAGGTATACACAGCTTACACTCCAGGTACACACCAGGTATACACCAGGTACACACAAAATACACACCAGGTACACACCAGGGACACACCAGGTACACAGCAGGTACAAACCAAGGACACACCAGGGGACATGCCAGGTACACATCAGGTACACACCAGGGGACATACCAGGTACACACCAGGTACACACCAGGTACACACCAGGTACACACCAGGGACATACCAGGTACACACCAGGTACACACAAGGGCCACACCAGGTACACACCAGGTACACACCGGGGACACACCAGGGACACGCCAGGTTCACACCAGGGACACACCAGTTACACACCAGGGACACACAGGTACACACCAGGGGACATACCAGGTACACACCAGGTGCACACAGGTACACACCCGGGGCACACAGGTACACACCAGGGACACATCATGGACACACCAGGACACAACAGGTACACACCAGGGACACACCACGGACACACGAGTTAAGCACCAGGCACGCACCAGGGCCACACCAGGTACACACCAGTATAAACAGGTACACACCAGGTATACACCAGGTATACACCAGGTACAACACCAGGTACACACCAGGGTACACACCAGGTATACACCATGTACACATCATGTACACACCAGGTATACACCAGGTACACACCAGGTATACACCAGCTACACTTCAGGTACACACCAGTATACACCAGTTACACACCAGGTATACACCAGGTATACACCAGGTACACACCAGGTACACACCAGGGATACACCTGGTACACACCCAGGGACACACCAGGTACACACCAGGTACACACCAGGGACACACCAGGGACATGCCAGGTCCACACCAGTACAAACCAGGGACATACCAGGTATACACCAGGTACACACCAGATACACACCAGGGACATGCCAGGTACACACCAGGTATACACCAGGTACACACCAGTATGCACCAGGTACACACCAGGTACACACCAGGTATACACCAGGTACACCACCAGGTATACACCAGGTACACACCAGTACAAACCAGGTATACACCAGGTACACATCAGATACACACCAGGTATACACCCACATACACACCAGGTACACACAAGCTACACTCCAGGTACACACCAGGTATACACCAGGTATGCACCAGGTACTCACCAGCTAGTCACCAGGTACACACCAGGTATACACCAGGTACACACCAGGTACACACCAGGTATACACCAGGTTACACACCAGGTACACACCAGGTACACACCAGGTATACACCAGGTACACATCAGGTACACACCAGGTATACACCAGGTACACACCAGGTATACACAAGCTACAGTCCAGGTAAACACCAGGTATACACCAGGTACACACCAGGTATACACCAGGTATACACAAGGTACACACCAGGTACACACCAGGCACAGACCAGGATACTCAGGTACACACCAGGGACACACCACGTACACACAGGTACACACCAGGGACCACCAGGGACATGCCAGGTACACACCAGGTACACACCAGGGACATACCAGGTACACACCAGGTACACACCAGGTACACAACAGGGACATACCAGGTACACACCAGGTCACACCAGGGACACACCCGGGACACACCAGGGACACACCAGTGACACACCAGGGACATGCCAGGTACACACCAGGTACACACCAGGTACACACCAGGGACATACCAGTTACACACCAGGTACACACCAGGTACACACCAGGGACACACCAAGTACACACCAGGGACACACCAGGGACATACCAGGTACACACCAGGGACACACCAGGGACACATCAGGTAGACACCAGGGACACACCAGGGACACAACAGGTACACACCAGGGACACATCACGGACACAGCAGGGACACACCAGGGTACACACCAGGGACACACCAGGGACACACCAGGTACACACCAGGTACACACCAGGTATACACCAGGTACACATCAGGTACACACCAGGTATACACCAGGTACACAAAGGTATACACCGCCTACACTCCAGGTACACACCAGGTATACACCAGGTACGCACCAGGTACACACCAGTTACACACCAGGTATACACCAGGTACACACCAGGTACACACAAAGTATACACCAGGTACACACCAGGTACACACCAGGTATACACCAGGTTCACATCAGGTATACACCAGGTACACACCAGGTATACACCAGCTACACTCCAGGTACACACCAGGTACACACCAGGTACACACCAGGGACCCACCAGGTACACACCAGGGACACAACAGGGACATACCGGGTACAGACCAGGGACACACCAGGGGACACATCAGGTACACACCAGGTACACACCAGGGACACACCCGGGACAGACCAAGTACACACCAGGGACACATCACCGGACACACCAGGGATACACCAGGTACACACCAGGGACACACCAGGGACACACCACGGACACACCAGGTACGCACCAGGCACGCACCAGGGCCACACAGGTACACACCAGGTATACACCAGGTATTGACCAGGTACACACCAGGTACACACCAGGTATACACCAGGTACACACCAGGTGTACACCAGGTACAATCCAGGTACACAGCAGGTACACACCAGGTACACATCAGGCACACACCAGGTATACACCCGGTACACACCAGGTACACCACCAGGTATACACCAGGTTCACATCAGTATACTGCAGGAACACACCAGGTGTACACCAGCTACACTCCAGGTACACACCAGGTACACACCAGGTACACACCAGGAACCCACCAGATACACACCAGGACACAACAGGGACATACCGGGTACAGACCAGGGACACACCAGGGGACACATCAGGTACACACCAGGTACACACCAGGGACACACCCGGGATAGACCAAGTACACACAAGGGACACATCACGGACACACCAGGGACACACCAGATACACACCAGGGACACAGCCAGGGACACACCACGGACTCACCAGGTACGCACCAGGCACGCACCAGGGCCACACCAGGTACACAC